>NC_142810.1:37286059-37493559 GCF_049724085.1 Artemia sp. Qi Xiang Cuo | reverse complement strand
TGTAAGCTCTGTAAAAGTATGTCTTTATATATAGAGCTTATTAATGCGAAAATATTTGAGAATAGAGAGGTTCACAACCAATCTTTATGAATCCACGTGAATCAGCAAACAGACATTGACGGATAAAGAGTATAATTGGCACAATTTAAGGAACTTATTCAATCACTCTCGAAAAGGCAATCAATCCACAACCACGTTTTTGTCATTAATACTGACTAGGGATTATCGTACAAGGCAGATTATCACAGTTCGAAATATATTGCACACAATCTGGTCCCCTGCCTACATCTCGCGCCTTGAAGCGCTGATTACCGACTAAAGAGTTTTCCCGGGGACACGAGCGGAATCCCGGGCAAATGGAAACTTGTTGTTCAAATCGTTTATCTTAGTATGTGAGGCATAAGTCAAGCTTAAAGAAAAAATTAAGACGACAAAATTCAACAGCCGTATAAAAATTTCCACGAGGAGAAACAAAAAGACTTACAACGATGGTATGAAATAAATTCAGAACAAATGAGTTTCAAATAAAGCTGATCTGACTAGGCAACTCGTAAAAAAGTATAAATACTACATCAACCACTAAATCATCGACGGGTGGCCAAGGTTTAAATTGCTAACTCATAATATTTTACTTACTAGAAAAAACCTTTCTGATATTTTCATGGAATTTCTTGTTCTTTGTTGCCCTCAAAATACTCCAACTGACTGCTACTCCTCCACTACACCTCCGCAACAACTAGAGTAACGTATAGCTTTTCAAACAGGTAAATACTACGTCCTTATTATAACGAAAGTCCGCTTCTCAGCATAGTGTAAAAAAAAAAAATGCATTACAGGGTATCCTTCAGTTATCCGGCAGAGCCTCTAAATCGCATCATGTCCTGTTTTTCTTTCTTCTTCTTTTTTTTTGCTTTTTCTGGAAAAGTATAATTCCGTACTGACACTTTCCCACCTTATCTCTGCATGGACAGAACGAAAAACAATTTTCACATGAAATGTTCAGAGCTCATGGATGTGGCATACCCAGATGCCAAATAGTGGCTCAACTCTAGATTAAGCTCTTTGCATTATTACAAACATCGAATTAATGTAGGGATTAAAGCCTATGCATGGTCATTATTGTTATCGTATCTGGAGGGCAACAAAGGAAAGGATTGTCTTTCTTGCGCCCCATACCTCAATTTCAAAACATTAGGGGAAATAGTACCTATGAAATTACGAAGCATACCACCCACAAACGAAAATTTGCTATCAATCGACATTGTTTGGTCTTTGGCTCGGGGTCTCGAGGTCTTACGTCTTAAGGGTTCTTCCGAATGGATTGAAAGCAATATGAGAGAAGTATAACGCGACAGATGGAATATCACAATAAACGCCGAAGATATTAGTTATGTGTGGTGTCCAGGACGGCTGAAAAGCAATATGATACGCTTGCCCTACCACGAAATACCTTCCTTCCCCCTGGTTCGACATCTGAGGCATCGAATTTAGGTTGTCCATATGATTAGCTTTAGCCCTGGATAAACAAAGTTTACTCCAACACATTTTTTGTCAATGCCTTGTCAGTATATGTGTATTGAATAAACATAAATTTTGACAACTGATATACATGCTAGATATCTTAGATATTGTTAGTCAGTTTACGATATTCACAAAAAAACACAGATAAGAAAGAATTCTTGAAAAAAACGCATGAGCACAATAATAACTAAAGTTCGTCATCAAGCACAATTATTTATACACTGGGAATGCAAGGATACTGTATTTAAATGGTGCTGGTGCATTAAACGTACTCTTATATACTGCTAAAGAAGTCGAGTTTGGTTAATGCTAATGAAATAAAATAAAATAGGATGAATATATAATAGTTTAGAAACAAATTTGGGCTATATATTTGCACATTAGGGGGAGGGGTAAAGCATACCATATATTAAATACGTAACCTAACCTAGGTACCTCCCCCCCCCATAACCCCCCCCCCCCCAAAAAAAAACAACAGTTTAAATATCGTAAACGCAATGAAAACTACTCTTTATCCAATTCTTAATAGCGGTCTTTGAAAAAAACAGTCTGGCGGGTATCTGTCCTGCTGTCTGTAGCATCTCCAGTTTGACATTCCATATACAGTATATAAAAGAGTACGATCAATGCACTAGTACCATTTAAATTACATCTTAATATAAGATACATTGAGTCTTTTAGTAGACAATCTGAGGAAGTCTTAATTTTTTACATGTTTTAAAATGTCGAAACGTTTGAGAGGCTCTCAACTTTGTACATTCACAAGGATATACTCGAGAATATAAGACAACATCCAAAATCTGGACATTTTGTCGACTAAACCAGGCCTTCTTAAACTATGGGTCGCGACCCTAGATGGGGTCGCGTCGCGAGAGATTTTGATGTCAAAAATTTAAATACAAGATTTTATAACATCAGGATGTGTATTTTGCGCAGTCACACTTACACACATGTACAAACCCAAAGGTCGGAATACGCGTGCACACTTGTACCAAGGCAATGATTCAATAAAATAACAAATGTGAACTATTTACGCTCTTCTCAGTTTGGCCATATTGGCTTATTTCCCGCCAGACTGGCTTATTTTTATGGTGACTGGCAGTAAAATTTCTGAATTTACCCGCCGGCTTAAGTTTTGGCTAATTTTATTGTGATCTGGCTTATTTTTGGCGTGAACTCCTCTTCCGGAGAAATTATTTTCTTCAACAACCAATACAGCATTTAATCCAATAATATTCACTACATTATCTCTATTATCTATATCTATAACTATTTATCTATACCCCCGTCTCACGCCCATCTAACCCCCGTCTCACGCCCAACTAACCCCCGTCTCACGCCCATCTTTTCCCCAAAACCATCCAATCCCTGGGGGCATATAAGGTTTTTTATAGAAAGCGATGTTGTAGAAACTTCAAAAAGGGCTCAATCAATCGGAAATTGGAGTGGCTTGAGCCCTTCTTAATAGTCGAAAGTGATTGGAAGGCAACAAACACCCCTTCCACTCCCACCATTTCCCGAAACACATCGAATCAAAATTTGAGATAGCCATTTTGTTCAGCGTAGTTGATTTCAAGATAGAAAATATGTTTTTGAGGAGGTCACTCCCCCGAAACCCTCAGGGCAAGGGTTTTAAGTTATACCCTTGGGGTATATAAGAACGAAATTGCCACAATGTATTATTTTTTTTTCCTTTAGACCAGGGCACTTCCTATCGAAAAAGTTGTCGTAGAAACTTCGAAAAGGGCTCATTCAATTGGAAAACGTAGTGGCTGGTGCCCTTTTTAATAGTCGAAAGTGATTGGAAGGCAACTAACACCCCTTCCACGCCCACCATTTCCTGAAACACTATCCAATCAAAATTTTGAGATCGCCATTTTGTTCAGCTTAGTTGATTTCCAAATAGAAGTTATGTTTTGAGGAGGACACTCCCCCACAGCCCTCAGGGCAAGCGTTGTAAGTTATGCCCTTAGGGCATATAAGGTTTTTATAGAAAGCGTTGTCGTGGAAACTTCAAAAAGGCTCATTGGATTGGAAATTCAAAGGGCTAGTGCCCTTTTTAATGGTAGAAAGTGATTGGAGGGCAACTAACCACCCTCTCAGATCCACATTTTCCCCAAACACATCCAATCAAAATTTTAAGATAGCCATTTTGTTCAACGTATTTGAAAGTTCTGGAAATTAGGTCTTTGAGGATGACAACCCCCCACAGCCCTCAGTGCAAGGGTTTAAGTTATGCCCTGGGGGAATGTAATGTATTTATAGAACACGTCGTCGTAGAAACTTAAAAAAGGGCTCCTTCAATTGGAAACTGAAATGGCTAGTGTCCTTCTTAATAGTCGAAAGTGATTGGAAGGCAACTAACACCCCTTCCACGCCCACCATTTCCCCAAACACATTCAATCAAAATTTTGAGATAGCCATTTTGTTCCACGCAGTTTAAAGTTCAGGAAATTATACCTTTGAGAAGGACACTCACCCCACAGTCTTCAGTGCAAAGGTTATAAGTTATGCCCTGGGGCATATAAGTTTTTATTGAAATCTTTGTCGTAGAAACTTGAAAAAGGGCTCATTCGATTGGAAATTCATAGGCCTGGTGCCCTTTTTAATAGTCGAAAGTGATTTGAGGGCAACTAATCCCCTCTCACGCTCACCTTTTCCCCAAACACATCTAATCAAAATTTTTAGATAGCCATTTTGTTCAGCGTAGTTAATTTCCGGACAGGAATTATGTTTTTGAGGACAACACTCCCCCACAGCCCTCAGAGCACGGGTTTTAAGTTATGCCCTGGGGGCATATAAGGTTTTGATAGGAAGCATAGTCGTAGAAACTTCAAAAAAAGGCTCGTTCGATTGGAAATTCAAAGTCAAAATAGTCGAAAGAAAGTGATGGAGGGCAACTACCCTCTCTCACGCCCACTCTATCCCCAAACACATCCAATCATAATTTTAAGATAGCCACTTTGTTCAACGTAGTTGAAAGTTCTGAAAATTATGGTCTTTGAAGATGACAACCCCCCCCCCCACAGCCCTCAAGGCAAGGGGTGTAAGTTATGCCCTGAAGGCATATGAGGTTTTTATAGAACGCGTTGTCGTAGAAACTTCAAAAAGGGCTCATTCGGTTGGAAATTGAAATGGCTAGTGCCCTTTTTCAAGTTCAAGTTCAAAGTTCAAGTTCGGAACAAGACTCACTCTATTGTCACCCGATTATTGCCAATTGGTAAATCGGCCACCAAACAGTTCAAGTTCGGAACAAGACTCACTCTATTGCCTCCTGATTATTGATAATTGGCCACGAAACAGTTCAAGTTTGGAACAAGACTCACTGTCTTGCCACCTTATTATTGCCAATTGGTTAGTTGGTCAATTGGTCACCAAACAATTCACTCAAATCAAAATCAAAAAAAAAAAAAAAACAAATATGGACTTTCCTTTGGAATATTCTCAGTTGTTTTTTTCATGGACTTGGTCAATTGGCCACCAGACAGTTCAAGTTCGGAATAAGACTCACTCTATTGCCACCTGATTGTTGTCAATTGGCCACCAAACAGTGCAGGTTCGGAACAAGACCCACTCTATTGCTACCTGATTACTGCCAATTGGTCAATTGGCCACCAAACAGTTCAAGTTCGGAATAAGACTCACTCTATTGCCACCTGATTATTGCCAATTGGCCACCAAACAGTTCAAGTTTGGGAGAAGACTCACCCAATTGCCAACTGATTAATGCCCCAACGTAAGATTTTTCAAGTCTAACACTGCCTCTAAAGCTGCGTTTCCTGGTACGTCTAAGGGCCCTAGTCCAATATCTTGTAGTTCCTATTGACAAATCCTCCCTTGAATCTAAAACAACCAAGCTCAGAACTTGAGCTTTTTATACCAAGAAGAATGCGAAAACTCCAGACGAGTATATATATACTTTTTTATTCTTTACTTGAGGCCCCGCATTAAGATCTTGCGTTCTTCTTATGTGAGAGGTTGAAATTCCAATATTTAACAAAGTCAATTTTTGATGATGTTTGTTTACTACATACTGGAGAAGGGTCCCCCTATACGCGTACTCTCTTTACCCTTAAGGTCATTAGTGATAAATATCTGAAATTACAAAAAGAAAAACGATAAAATGCGAAACCTGAAAAAAATATCAAACAGTTCGTGGTAACGACCCGCAAGTAAGGGGTGACTCGGCCCAACAGTAACCAAACTCTAAAAAACAGAATTGTAATATATATAAAATGGCTTTTTATGCTGATTCCAAATATAAAAAAGCATTAACTTTAATGTTACCCATCAAAAGCTACGAGCCTGAGAAAAGTTTCTTAATTTTTTTTTAAAGGGGGAAAACACCCCGAAAAAGTCAAGTGATCTTAATCAAAATTACATCATCAGAATCAGCATATCAGAAGATCCGATTGTATAGGTTTTCAGCTCATATCTAAGGAGATCAGGATTTTGTATTTTTGCCAAAAGAAATATCCCGGATTCGTGTTTATTTGATTTTGTTTTATTTGTTTTTCGAAGAGGTGACTGTATCGAATCAATGCTCCTAGGAGATCGGGAGAGGGCTCATCCAAACGGAAATCTAAAGTTCTAATGACCTTTTAATTGACCAAAAAAATTGGAGGGCAGCCATCCACCTCCCACGGCTCCTTTTCCCCAAGACACCCGATGAGCGTTTCGAAACAGCCATTTGATTCAGCATAATTGAAAGGACCAGTAACTATACCTCTGGGGATGACAAGACCATCCCAAAGCCCCTGGGGAAAGGGACGTAAGCTCAGTAATTTTTCCATTGTTTATATATAATATTTTTTACTGGGAAATACACGGATTTTTTGGGGGAGAGGGGGAATTTTCCAAAGGGAGAATTTTCTGTGGGGAGGAATTTCCGGGGGTAAATTTTCACGGGGGAGGAAATTTCCCGGCATGATTTGAAAGACAGTCAGAAATTAAAGAAAAAAACAACGAACTTTTTAACTGAAAGTAAGGAGCAACATTAAAACTTAAAACGAATCGATATTATTTCGTATATGAGGGAGGCTGTCCTTTCCTCCTCCCTCACTCTTTACGCCAAAGTCAGACTTTTTGTCCCAATTCTTTAAGAAAGACAACTCAAAAACAAAAGCTGTTGAACTTGAATGAGAAACATTTTTGAAGAACTATAAGACTTTAGCGTAAATGAGCGAGGGCTGAGGAAAGGGGAGCCCCCTTATATACGGAATAATACCTGTTCGTTTTAAGTTCTAATTTTGCTTCTTATTTTCAGTTGAAGAAACTTGTTTTTTGTATTTAATATTGTGAAGGACCGTACAGACATCGCGTAGGCGCGAGAAGAGTTTCAAATCTGACATGGATGCAATATTTATGAATCGAAGAGTGATGTTAATGCACTCGCTGCTATTTGATGGAACATGAAATAACTGTTGGAAAAACAAGTCAATACGACGTAAAATCTGAGTATGTTTTGAAAAAGAAGTATGATTTCCAATCGTCACCTAGTAATAAGTTAGATTTCCATATTCTCAACTGAAACGGATGTAAAAATTCAGACACGCATAAATCATAAGGTTCTTGTCCTGCTTCCTACTAAATAAATGCGGTACTTGTCTGCTAAATAGAATATCTTCAAGAATTACACTGTTTAAGATCCAACAAAACCGGTTTGTGTACTTGTGTCTTATAGCCACCACACTCAAGTTCTGTCGAGAAGTCAAGTTTGGTTAATGCTAATGAAATGAAATAAAATAGGATGAATATATAATAGTTTATAAACAAATTTGGCCAATTTATTTGCAAATTAGGGGGGGGTATAGCATAGCATATATTAAATACGTAACCTAACGTAACCTAACCTAAGTACCTCCCCCCAAACCCCAAAAAACAACAGTTTAAATATCGTAGACGCAATGAAAACCACGCTTTGCATTGCATTTCTCTATAGCGGTCTCTTGCAATTAACCCGTCTGGCGGGATTTTCGAGACTGGTTTCCTTGTACAATATATAAAAGTGACCATACAACGCACCAGTACATATAATACTTTATCAACAAAATTATGAAAACTACAACAACAAAGAATTATGGAAGGGGGGCCGCCCAGACTTCATTATATTAAATACGTAACCTAAACTAACCTAACCAAAATACCAACTAAATATTTAATTAAAATATAGTTACAATGTAGTTTCCCACCGAACCGAAGCTAATGTAAAGTATTTAACATCTATTCGAGAAGCTTTTCCGGGTATCTCATTTCTTAGTTATTTGGGCATTTATGTGTCAACGATAGCGGTCCAGGGGGGGGGGGCTCTTGGGACTAAAGCTAGTCGTGGGAAAGGGATCGGACCCAGGCCAGGAACTTCCGGTCTAGGAAAGTTACATTCTTGGTTCAGTTCTAAAGGCAGTCCATCTTTCGCCTTCGTCGTAGCTAGTTGTTCTTGTGCTACCTTATTTTCTCTATGTGTTTTCTCATGTTATTTAATAAAGACCATTTACCAACGTTTATCGTCTATCTTTGGAATTCACGTAAACCATTACATCAGACAATATAAAAAGACATACAAATAAAGAACTAAATAGAGATTTACAGAGTGGTGGCAAGTGGTTAAAACTAGTGGAGCATATATCACTAGTGGAAAACCTCCAAGTGACATTTGAGTGACCGTCATAAGTATTTACGACATCTTACGCTAAATACTGGCAACATATTGAAGAGTTTTTCGCCCGCTACCAGACTGTGATATTGAGCCGCAAATACTGCAAAAGACTGATTAATAAGACATCGAAACGTTACGAGCTATTGAACTTTCTTCTATTCAAAGCGCCTTCTTGAAACACACGTTCTTTTAAATGAACATTTTGAAATAAGCTGTTATACAATGCCGAATATGGACTTCCTTGCGATAGCTTCTACCTACTAATTAAAATTTCTACAACTGAGAGTCTTCGGTTGATTTCTACCTTCGCTTAGCCATTCTACGTTTGGTGTTTTTTTTTTTTTTTACCTGATTTTATACAGTCGACGTGGGATCTACATTTGACAGTTTCCAACCAAAATTTAACATTTTGAATTTGATAAACGAAAATTAATTCTCGATTGTGACTACATTTGACGCTAGTGCTTTAATTGAGACCAACTACAATAGGATTTGGAACGGACTATCTTTCGTAAGTGATTTAACACGACTAAACAACCCAGTAAATTTTATTAGACCCTTGTTGTTAGAAGTGAAGTTATTGCCCAAAATTTAGCGTCCGTAATTAAAGAACGGTGTTTAAAAAAAATATTTAAATTTTTAGAGTAATTGCTTTTTCAAATTTTGATATCAATATGTCAGTTTTTATTCCTATTCTCGATCCGGCGGAAACTAGATATAACAAAAAGGTTGCTTATGATTTTGTAAAACAGTGGAGGGAAAATGGCATATTTCCATTTATTTTATTTGACTCTTCTCGATTATAAATTTGTCAAGTTTAAAACGTGGATTACTTGTAGCATATGCCCCAGGCAAAATAGTAGGCAAAATGGTTGCAGAGTTTGTAGGCGTGGCTCAATTTAAGGATGAAAAGGCATATCTATTCTATAGAAGGGTGCAAAAATTAGGAAGGTCATGCAGGGTGTCCTTAGAAGCCAGGGATGATGGTGTAGTCCTTGGAACATTTGCTCTTAATTTATTCAAGGAGGGGATCAGACCGTCCTACAAACGGTATTTGTTTGAGAATAGCGCAGATTTTTTTTTGTTTAGGTGATGCGTACAAGGTTGCAAAGCAATATGAACAGATAGAACAGATAGTGGGGAAAGGAGACACGTCTTATTTTTCCGATGAATTTTTTTCTGCGCTGACGAGGGTGAAATTTGGACTCAATGATAATGAGAAGGCACTGCGAGATGGTACTGATTCCTCGCAGGGTGGTTTGGCTACCCAGAAAAAGGGAGCTGGTTTTGAGGTCCCGTGGGATGGTACTGATGCCTCACGGGATGGTTTTTTTTTGTTGCACTGCGAGATGGTACTGATTCCTCGCAGGGCGGTTTGGCTACCCAGGAAAAGGGAGCTGGTTTTGAGGTCCCGGGGGATGGTACTGATGTCTCACGGGATGGTTTTTTTTTGTTGCACTGCGAGATGGTACTGATGCCTCGCAGGGCGGTTTGGATACCCAGGAAAAGGGAGCTGATTTTGAGGTCCCGTGGAATGAGAAAAAAAAAGGTGGAAAGGGGGCTGGTTTTGAGGTCTAGTGGGATGAGGTTGATGCCTCACGGGATGGTTTTAATGCGTAGTGCTTATAGTTATGTAGAGATATCAACAGTAGTACTGCCATTTGTCGAAACACAAGTTAGTAGAGCAAAACCAAATAGGTCAAAACCGAGGCGTTCCATAGCAATAAAACCCCGAGGATTTTATTGGTAATAATATCTTGACGTCATTGCTGCATGGTAGGCCAATCGAACTGCAATGGTTGACATTTCCATTCCATTATTTACAAGTTTATGCAATTACAATTATTTGTCCCTGGTATTTTCGGGATTAATTACCCTTACTCGGTTAGTCCTTTTGCCCTAATCCGAAGTTTATACATAATCCCAACTTTCCTTGTCCTCATCAAATTCAGGGGGAATGGGGAACAAGTCTATTTTAAAGTATATAAAGAAAAATGAAGTGTTAAAATATCCAGTTTCCGACTACTGTTGTTAGTGTGGTTCGTTTATACTATGTAAGTTTTTACTTATGCAAGTATTGTGTAGTGTTTGTATTATGTAATTGTTTACTAGTTCATGCTGTAGAATGTTAGTAGGCGTGAAGTGAATGATTTGGGAAGGGAATGTTTTGAATTCAATTAAAGTTTGGGGGTTTAATGATAAGGAGATAAGCCAAATTTGGGAAATTTAACTTAAAACAGGGGGGAGAATCTGTAAAGTATTTAACATCAATTCGAGAAGTTTTTCAGGGTATCTCATTTCCGAGTTATTCGGGCCATTTATGTGTCAACAATAGCGGTCCAGGGGGGGTTCTTGGGACTAAAGCTAGTCGTGGGAAAGGGCTTGTTCCCAGGCCTGGAACTTCCGTTCTAGGAAAGTTATATTCTTGGTTCATTTCTAAAGGCAGTCCATCTTTCGCCTTCGTCGTAGCTAGTTGTTCTTGTGCTACCTTATTTTCTCTATGTGTATTCTCACGTTATGTAATAAAGACCATGTACCAACATTTATCGTCTATCTTTGGAATTTACGTAAACCCTTACATCTGCCAATATAAAAGGCATACAAATAAAGAACTAAATAGAGATTTACACTAATATTGCCTGGTATAAAGACCATGAAAACCGGTTAGTGTCTCATGTTCGCGATACAAGATCTTGAGTGTGGTGGCTATAAGACAAAAGTACCCCGGTTTCAATCAGTTATTTTGAGTGAGAAAACTACGATGAAGTTATATTTTAATTAAATATTTAATATTTAGAGGGAGTTAGGGGTTAGGTTAAGTTAAGTTATATTGGATTAGGTTAGGTATTCAATATAATGCGTTCTGCGCTCCCTGGTTTCCATAATTCTTTGGCATAGTTTCCATAGTTTTGTTTCTACATGTTATATCATCATCATTTTTTGGTATATTGCATTGGGATTGACGTGCCTTTACTTCTTGAGGATATTCTGTTTACAAGAAACAAGTAGCAAAAAATCATAAGAAACAGATAAGACACAAAAGATCAAGTAGGCTCTTTTTTCATTTATAATTGTTTTTTGTTTGTTTTTTTTAGGATCAAGAGAACAGTCTACAAAATCTTACTCGTATTCTTAAGATCTTATCAGTGCGTAAATGCTTTTTTTCTTTCCTTTTTAACAAAGAGCTATCACAAGCTTTTACACTTTGGAACTAGGTCTTAGCCCCTCGTGCACATAAAATCGAACTGAAGAAAAAAAGAATGAGGCATAATAACAACAAATAAAAGAATTGAACCTAAGTTTCCCCAAGCACAGTTAAACCGTACCAGGGTTGCCAACTGCCGACGTCTCAAAAGAGTGCAAATCAAGGCCAAAAAATAGAAATTTTTGCTGAAAAAAAGTACAAGTCAAAAATTTCGCGGCTGCCGCCGCGTGCACAGCCCCTCTCACTGTTCTAATTACTCTTACGTCGTTTACAAATAATTATAAGTTGTCCTACGATAAGTGGCGGATCCAGGAGGGGGGTAAGGGAAGCACCCCCCCTGAGGTAGTCTAAAGTTGTGTAATTTACTTAATTAACGCAAGTTTTTGTTAATTAAACTTGGCCCTAACGCACGTTTATCGGATCAACCTATTTTGCGCGCCCCCCCCTAAAAAACCTGGATCCGCCCTTGCTTACGATCATTATTGCCCTTATTTTTATCAAATGTGTTTAAAATGAAGTCAGGAGGGCTCCCTACTTAAGTGAACCTCTAACAGCACTATAATAGCACTCATAACAAATAATAGCATACTTACATTAATTGCAGTAAATTACAGCACTAATTAAGCATTAAATTAAGCACTAATTACACTAAATAATAGCACAAAAACTAACAAGTTGAAAAGAAAAATAGAGGGGGAAAAGAAAAGGGAGAAGAAGACTAACTTTCTAGGCATAGGAGGTGTTAGCTCTTAGGAGGTTAGCTAAAAGGTAATACTCTGCTCAAAAATTTGCATGTGTTAATTTTGATCTATTGGACCTTAAAAATAAATATAAATATATAAAAATAGAAAAAAATATATATATATATATAAACATAAATGTTTTTACATTTATAACTTTAATGAATCAAATAATTTTAACATTTTGATTACTAAATATCAGTATATGTATATTAAACTGACAATGTACATTCAATTGTATTTTTTCAGTAAAGTGCAAATTTTGTCCTGACCTTGGGAAGGCATAGGGATTTTGCGCCCAACTTGTGTTAATTTCTGCTCGTGTTGAGTTTGACTCGGTTATTTATTGTAATTTCTGTTCGTTTTGGGTTTCATTTATTTATCGATGCTGATTTGTGGTAGTTTTGAGCTTGGTAGATTATTTGATTTTATGTTTGCTCATTTTTTTTTTGAAGGAGTTCTTCACTTTTCTTTGAAAAACTTATTTTGTGGAAAAAGTTTTTTTAATTAATTTCTGTTCGTTTTATATTGACATAGTCTTTTCAGGGAAAAAGAAAATTTAAATTTAAATCTTTTCGTTTTTTAAGACTTTGTACTTTGGCCTGCTATTTCTATGCTGGAGAAAATTTTCTAGCAATTTTTAACAACATGCACCATTTTAAAATCTTAACACAAATAGTACTGTTTAACTTAGTTTCATACCTCCTCTAGTTGACCTGAAATGGAAAAATTGATACCGTTCGCAAAAAAATATGTTTATTTTCTTTGATAGCTTGGATACACTTACACTATTTTGATTTGGTTAAATTTTAAGAGCAGAAGCAGCCCCAAAAGTTTGAACATAATACCCTCAGTCGTTCTTGGGATAATGCTGAGATGTCTTATTGGGAATTAGCATTATCACAGTGCATTTTGGTTTAATCTTAAGGCAACATTTAGTTTTTAAACATAATGGGCCAATGGGAGGGTGGGAATGGAAGGGGGATTAGTTGCCCTCCAATTACTTTCGACTATTAAAAAGGGCATCAGCCCATTCTATTTTCAATAGATGGAGTCCCTTTCGAAGTTCCCACGACAACTCCTTCGATACGAATTGCCCTGGTCTAAACAACAACAACAACAAAAAATATTACTAATCACTTTCGACTATTAAAAAGGACACTAGCCCTTTGAATTTCCCATCAAATTAGCCTTTTTTGAAGTTTCTAAGACAACACCTTCTATAAAACCTTATATGCACCCAGGGCATAACTTAAAACCCTTACCCTGAGAGTTGTGGAGAATGTTCTTCCTCAAAAGCATTTTTTCTATTTGGAAATCAACTAGCCTACGCTAAACAAAATGTCTATCTCATAATTTTAAGTTGATATGCTGAAGTGACTGATGGACGTGGGGGGGGGGGCTGGATACTCTCTGATCACTTTATAATGTCAAAAAGGGCACTATCCCTTTGAATTTTGAATCAAATGAGCCCGTTTTGAAGTTTCTATGACAAAGCCTTCTACAAAACTTTATATACCCCAGGACATAACTTAAAATCCTTGCCCTGAGGGTTGTTGGGGAGTGTCCTCCTAAAAAACATATTTTCTATCTAGAAATCAACTACGCTGAACAAAATGGCTATCTAGAAACTTTGATTTGATGTGTTGGGGGGAATCATAGACGTGGCGAAGGGGCCAGTTGCCTTCCAAACACTTTCTACTTTAGTGAAATGAAATAGCCCTTTGAATTTCCAATCGAATGAGCCTGTTTTGAAGTTTCTACGACAACGTCTTCTTATAAATCCTATATGCCCCCAGTGCATAACTTAAAACCCTTGCCCTAAGGGTTGTGGGGGAGTGTCCTCTGGGGGAGTGTCCTCCTAAAAAACATATTTTCTATCTGGAAATCAACTAGCCTACGTTGAACAAAATGGTTATCTCAAAATTCTGATTGGATGTGTTTGGGGGAGTGATGGGCGTGGGGGGCTAGTTGCCCTCCAATATTTTTCAACTATTAAAAAGGGCACTAGCCCTTTGAATTCCCAATCGAATGAGCCTGCTTTGAAGTTTCTACGACAACGCCTTCTATAAAAACCTTATATGCACCCAGGGCATAACTTAAAACCTTTGCCCTGGGGGTTGTGGGGGAGTGTCCTCCTCTAAAACATGTTTTCTATCTGGAAATCAACTACGCTGAACAAAATGGCTATCTCAAAATTTTGATTGGATGCGTTTGGGGAATGATGGGCGCGGGGAGGGGGGGGCTAGTTGCCCTCTAATCACTTTCGACTATTAAAAGGGGCACTAGCCCTTTGAATTTCCAATCGAATGAGCCTGTTTTGAAGTTTCTACGACAACGCCTTCTATGAAAAACCTTATATGCCCCCAGGGCATAATTTAAAACCTTTGCCCTGAGGGTTGCGGAGGAGTTTCCTCCTCAAAAACATATTTTCTATCTGGAAATCAACTACGCTGAACAAAAAGGCTATCTCACAATTTTGATTGGATGTGTTTGGGGGAATGATGGGCGTGGGGGGGGGGGGGATAGTTGCCCTCCATTCACTTTTGACTATTAAAAAGGGCAAACGCCTTTTGAATTTCCAATCGAATGAGCCTGTTTTAAAGTTTCTACGACAACAACTTCTATAAAAACCTTATATGCCCCCAGAGCACATCTTAAAACCCTTGCCCCGAGGGTTGTGAGGGAGTGCCCTCCTCAAAAAGAGATTTTCTATCTGGAAATCAGCTACGCTGACAAAATGCCTATCTCAAAATTTTGTTTGGATGTGTTTGGGGGAATGATGGGCGTGGGGGTGGGGGGGCTAGTTGCCCTCCAATCACTTTCGACTTAAAAAGGGCACTAGCTCTTTGAATTTCCAATCGAATGAGCCTGTTTTGAAGTTTCAAAGACAACACCTTTTATAAAAGCCTTATATGCCCCCAGGGCATTACTTAAAACCCTTGCCCTGAGGGTTGTGGGGGAGTGTCCTCCTCAAAAAATATTTTCTATCTGGAAATCAACTACGCTGAACAAAATGGACATCTCAAAATTTTGATTGGATGTGTTTGGGGGAATGATGGGTGTAGGGGGGGGGGGCTAGTTGCCCTCCAATCACTTTCGACTATTAAAAAGGGCACTTGACACTCCAATTTACAATCGAATGGGCCCTTTTTGAAGTTTCTACGACAACACCTTCGATACGAAGTGCCCGGGTATGGAGAAAAAAAAGAAGAAAAAACAACACATTGTGCCCACATCGTTCTTTACTTAGGCAGCGCTAGCGCGCTGCCTATGATGAAGTAGTTTTCTGGGTACATTTCCAGAAAGGGGATAGCTGCTTGTTCGGCGAATGTACTGGTTTGCTTTGAGTACAGAATTTTATCAATTTGAGAGAGTAGACTTTGAAAAGGTTTATTTTGGTTGTTCCCTCTTCCTCCCCTTACTTCACATTTTTCCATTTCCGAGAAGAATGGTTGCGTCAAACAGCTTTGGACTTCTTTAATTGAATTTGAATTTCCACTTCCCACGTTTCCACTTGTTAATTTGACTTTGATTTGATCTACTCCTTCTTAAATGGTTGGATATGCTGGAAAGACGACTGGAGGACCGGGGGGGGGGCAGAGGTAGATATAACAGAGATCATACTGGCTGACAGTTTTATCTTTTGCACTCAAATAATTTGAGTTGAAGCTTTTTTATTTTGCTAGAACTTTTTCTATCATTGTCTCGTAAAAGAGTGCAAAAAGTGATTTTTATCTAAAATTGGCAAAAAGAGTGCAATTTCTGTCCGTCGAGGGAAAGAGTGCAATGAGGTAAAAAAGAGTGCAAAAACTACAAAAGTGTGCACGTTGGCAACCCTGAACCATACAACTGTCTTGAAAAAATGAGCATCCTTCCTTTATTTGTTTTCAGTTCTTCTTCAGTATATGGAAAGGCAGCGTGATCTACACAGTTACAAAAAAAAAGCTAAATTTGCAGTTTTTAGAAAGTGAGATGAAAGTGAGTAAATCACTTGATACCTTTTCTTATGATCTTTCATAGTTTATAGTTGTTTCTGGGGGAAATTCCATTCCGAGTCCTTAATATGGTCCAAAAAGTTAAAACAATCCATAGTAACCAAAAGTTTAAAAACATGTTTCCAAAAAAAAACGGACTGTCTAGTGAGAAAAAACTCCCATTTGCAGCCGATTCAAGACTGATAAGTATTATTTTCCCGAGTCTTAACAGCAAATGTTATTTTGAAAACAAATTTGTAGGAATTTTTAAAAACAACCTGAAACCCCTTGAAAATGACGTCACAGCAAAGCTGACGTCGTTTCTGTGGGGTTTGTAGCTTTTTTTTTTATTCCTGCAAATTCGTTTCCAAACTAACATTTTACTATTAAGACTAAGGAAAATAATAATTACGATTACTGAGTGGCAATTCCTACAAATGGCAATTCTTTCTCACTAGCCAGTTTTTTGTTTTTTTTCTAGAAACACGTTTAAAATTGTGATTACTATGGGCTTTTTTAAGCCTTTAAGGGCTCACAATGTAATCTACCCAAGAAGTGATTATTGAATTATGAAAGAGCATAAAAAAGGCATCAAGTGATATATTCACTTTCATCCTAACTAAATTATGTTGTAAACTACAAATTTACCAAAAGCAAAACAAAAAAAAAATTTAAAAAGTTAAAGAAAACCACCAAGACAAAATTACGACACGAACTTTGAATTTCACTAGTGTCCCTTCCCTGAAATTTAGCCAATTTTTACAGAAATAAATTTTTCATACACTTTCGAAATAACTAAAAAATAAGTACAAAGAAAACTTCATCTAGACCCAATGTAGAAACTCAACAGACATAGCTTCGATAAAAGAAAAACGAGTCCATGATTCCGCAAAACATATCCAACAATTTCAACAGGAAATGACAGAGGAAACACAACAGAGGGAAAGACAACAAAACACCGGAACTTTCCCGACAAAAACAAAAAGGATGCCGAATGTAGAAAAAAGTCTTAAATACAAAGTATGTGGTAACTGGCAGGCTTTTTTGTTAATCTACTATTTAAAGGGGCTTTTTTTCTATTTTCCGTTAACTGACACTTGTGTAAAATTCTGTCCTAGATGTAAGGCCAACTTGGGGACATCAATAAAAAAAGGAAATTCAAAAAGAAGATTCATTCATAATTTTGATATTAAAGCACTGGTGCTTTCTAGTTCTTTTGGTGCGACTTCGTCAAGATGGCTTAGAGAAAAATACTAGTGTTCAATGGCCAAAAAATAATTGGTAGCAATCGTCATATTTACATAGATCAATTGAAAAAAGAAACTAGTTTTTTAATTCAAAACCAGGTTTTGGAGAAGAAGTTTTATTTTAAATTTAATTTACCAGGCAAGGTTTTATGTCGATGGGTACAATAAATCGAATCGGCGAATATATAGACAAATGCTTTGAAAGAAGAAAAAATGTATTTTTTTTAAGAAAAAAATGTATTTTTTTAAGTTATTTTGCACAGATTAGGTTTTTTTCTATAATTCCTTTTGTGGGTGCTCTGTAATTTGTTTTGATGGCGATTTACTTATCTTGCATTTATTTTGTGTATATAGCCCCAGGGCTTTTTAAATGCACTTATCTAACTATAGATAGCAGCTTTAGTTAAAAATTACGAATAATATATATAGTTGGGTAAGCATATCCTAATTTGTCTCATGGCTGTGGGCCCCAGTTGAGATTTTCAGAAAGCATTTTCCAGGGAAGTGGGGAATAAGGAGACTTATAATTTTGTGTTTGGTGGAAGTGGGCAAAATATTTTGTATCCGTTTCTAACAAAATAGTATATGCTACTATTAAAATTGACCGTTACAAACATGCTGATATCGAAAAAAGAATTCCTTGATGTTTGAGAAGCATACGATTTATTTTAATAATAATAATAAAAAAGCTGTTAAAAAATAAATCTTGTTTTCAAAAGGGCACAGTTGACACTCTAGCCTTTTGGAAGAGGGGTAACAACACCAAATCACTACCCCTAAAATTCCTTATTTGGAAAATCGAACCTATCCTTGAACATTTTTTTCGGTAAAAATAACAAAATTAAAGCCAAAATATACAACTTACCATTAGATTAGTTACGAGTAGGAGATTATACGTTTTTTACAAATTTCTTCTCATCTCACATTATTACTCAGTTGTGGATTTGGGAGAGAGACAGCTAAAAAGGGAGAAGAAAAAATTAGACCAGTAAGCGTGAATAGTAGCCTACTGATTATATAAAATGAAGCATGCATTCCGATAACATAAAATTAACATTTGACCCTACATTCAAATTTAGCAAGAGGTTTTACCAGCATGTGTGTCAAGCTTACAGAGAAGTTTTCGGTAGGAGAATGAGCTGACTTGATAATATTTTATTTTTAAATGTTTGTTATTGGTATTTTTTATACAGCTTACTGATTAATAGACTGAAGCAACTCCTACAATGTTGCAACTTCCAAATTGTAGAATCAGTACAATGCAATTCTACATACATAATTTTAAATTTCACATATAATTTTAATAAAATGGTCAAATAAATTTTACTAATAAATTACTATAAATATTATATATATATATATGTATATATATATATATATATATATATATATATATATATATATATATATATATATATATATATATATATATATATTTACGACTATATAAACATAATTTTATAATACTGAATGCCAGTTTTTGCTGTGACATAATAAAACCAGCGATTGATAAAAATCCTTAGCAGTTGGATCAAAACAACTGATTTTACAACAGCAGACTCAAAATAACGGATTTGTGCACAAGCATAAATGTTACATCCCTGCTGAAACAACTAAAAGGGGCCTGATAAAAAAAAGATAGTAAGAGAAAAGTAAAAAGTTTAAACACGATGGTAATTTTGCTGTAAAATTACCTCTAAACCCTTGGTGCTCTTTGTAACATCCGTTACAAGGTGTATCACCCCCCCCCCCCGGAAAATTCCCCTATGGAATCCCCCCATCGGAAAATTCCTCTATATGCAAGATAGAGCAGCCAAGAAGAAAGTATGACAAATGAAGAAAAGAAGGAATTTTCGAAAAGCCTACCTATATTTCAAAATATAGGGACAAGGTATGGTGCAGAATATCCTACAGTATTATTTTATGCGTTTTTATTTATTTTAACTCTTTCTTCACGTTTTTTGGGGGTTGAGTTATCAAGGCAGGGTAAGATAGAGGTTAAAGAAAATAATTTGAAAATATAAAATTATTGGCAACTGTAGAAGAGATGCCCTATGACGGAAGTGCACAGAGATAAGAGGCTGGACGAAGAAGTGCGAGTAATTACTTCCCATGGACCTGGTCTGGTACCGACCAGAGACGTCACTAGCTAAAGGCTTTTTTTGAGGGGGCAATAGATTTCACCGACTAGCTGGCCATTTTCACCAACTGATCTGGGTGACATTACTATTTAAACTACTTCATTTTTTGTTCTTTACCAGCTTAGACCCATCTTCTTTTATTGATCTACACCATATATTTTTATCAGCCCATTTATCCTAATATAAAGCCGGCATTTCATCGACTCAAACTTCTTACCCTACCGATTGAAAACATCAGGGAAGTGGTATTCCTCCTTCTCCCACACGTGACGCCCTTGCGGGCAACTATAGGGATAATACCAGTTCACCTCTTGCGATAGAGAACGCGTCCACTAGGCGTACATTTAGAAGGGATTCCCGTCTGAAGTACCTTTACTTCTATGGATTAATTGACTTTTCAGGTACGAATGCGTAACCGTTCAGCATTAATTTGTCCGCAACTGGGAATCTCAATATATAGTCCTTTAATACTTTTAAAATCGATTTGCTATCTCAGAATTTTTAACCAATACCAGTTTGGTTCTCAATGGGGCGCAACAAAAGTTTGGGTCCACGAATGGAAGAAAACGCCACTTTCCCGTGTCACAATCTTCTTGGTCACTTTATTGGTTGTTTCATTTTACACGTAGGGAAAATTTTAAAGAGGACAAATGCTGGGCGGGAAATTCCGCAGAAGAAGGGAATTTTCCGAGGAGAATTTTCTGTGGGGAATATGCTGGACCCCATAAAATTCAGTCCAGCGTCCAGTGATACGGTAAAATCAGCAATAGGATTAAATTCCTAAACTTCCTTTATAATTTGAGCTGACTTGATTTTTTTTTAAAATCTCTTGGGTAACTTGAGGAGAAATACTGTCCCAACAGTAGGTCTGCTGGCAACCTTAAGCCAGTCCTAGTTGCACAAGAGACTTCCACGTCTCTTGAAGCTTAGTCGTTTCAAGACTACATGTTTTGTTAACAAACATTCACCACGAGTAACAAACGAATAAAACAAACAAAACGGAAAAAATGGGACTGTCTTATTAACAAAGCAAAACTACAAGGCTAAAGCGAGAAAGATTATTAATACAATTGGCGGATTCCCCAAAGCGAGTAGACGCTTAGGCCCCAAAGACCCATTGCCTTAAGAGACATGAAATACGGTAAAGGCCGAATATTTCAGTTGTGCACAATATAGCAATGCAAATGGTACGCAATTATTTCCCATCCGCCTATTAGGTCTGAAAGGAAGTATAGCTATTCTGATCGATTCCAGAGAGTGGTCAAAACCAACATCTTCTACATTTTAGTTCTTTTTTTTTACAATTTCAGTTCTTGCTCTTAGCATAGAGCACCTGCTCAGAACTAGATCCTTCACAGAAAATTGGAATTCGACAGTTGAACTTAAAATGAAATTTTTGTATGAAGGACGTTAAAACCTGGCTATACCTTCATCTTATTTACTTGCTTTTTCATTTATTGATCCAAATCCTTATAATAAAATTTCCGATTGTATAATTGTGGGTATGTCATCTTGTAAGCTTAGTTGCTCATTCCAAACCCATGAAAAAAATTCATTTTTTTGGAACATTTCCAAATCCTTATTTAGGTTAAAAAGGGAATTAGAAAATATAAGAACTACCAAAAGAAACAAAAAAGGAAAGAGTTTAGCATAGATTCAACTTCCTTGCCAACCAAGGCGTCAGACAAAAGATTATAACACTCAGTGCATGAGTGTCTGATATATTCCATTTCGCAAACCTTCAGGAAGCAACTGATATGGGCTGAAAAATCCCTTTGTATGATAGCCTGTCAAAATACAAAAGGTGATCAGGCTCTTTGAATAAAAAAATAAACAGGCAATTTTGAGACAGAAAATACCCCGTGAACCATATAACAAGCAATTCAGACAATAAAAGACACAAGACAATTTTGTCACCATTGCAACTCTTTTTCCCTCCCTCTTTGGTTCATGAGACTAGAGATTCTGCACACAATTTTTAAGTCAAGAAAACAATCTCTGATTTTTCACAGCCAACAAGTGTCACCGTTTTCGATATAATTTGGGGAATATCTGACTATTTTTCTCAGATGAAAAATTTCCGTTACACGTGTTTCTTTTAACTTGCCAACTTCTTATAGAAATACCTTCGCTGTCTTCTCAATTGTTGTCCCCAATAATACGAATTCCTACTGAAATTCTTCACGAGGCAAGGAATCTTAACGGAAAGTAGCTGAATCCAAGAAACTCAACTGAAACTTAGAATTAACAGGTTTAAAAAATGTTTAAAGGTGGATTTCTTAAGCATAACTAGATCTAACATAAAGGAAATTTATTTCAAGGACACTGGAAACCATCCCTCTCCCCAAATTTCTGCAAAAAGGCAAGAAAACTTTTGAAGAGCTTTGCTATGTGTATTGCACTTTGGCTGGTGACAGTTGATTTGCAGCAGCATAAAAATTTAATCATTTGGGAGGGGAGCTGGGTAGATATCTTCACTCCAAGTCCATGTTTTTTTGGTAGTGACATCTCTTTTTAACCCGTACATATTGATAGATGTGACTTTCATTACCGGGTTTGCTTTATGCCCGTGCCACATCATAGTCACATCTATCGATAAAGAAAGCCAAATTTCATTAATGGCAGGGTAATTTCCTTGATTTTAGCGTCACACTTGTATTTAAAAAGCAAAAATTAAAATTGCAAGAAATTAGTTTAAAGAGTTTGATCCAACAGTAATTTGAGCCCAACTGTTCTCTACTAATACAGTCTTCTTATCTTTTGTCAGATTCCTCTCCCAGATGGAAAAACCACTGTTCTAAGTTTCCATCTTTTCGATTTTCAAAAAGTATGCCTTAAACGTTGACTCTGATTGGTCAGTCAAGAAATTTATACTTGAAAGTTGAACAAAGTTCAACCTGAGAAATTACGAACGGCGAACGCAATTGGCGCTGTATTCGTACGTAATTTTGATTTTATCGACAAATGTGACTATAACGTGGCACGAGCACTAGCATCGTAGGATTTTATCCGTTTATTAACGTTTATCTATGTTTTATCAACGTAGGATTTATTTTTATTGCTTAATGTTTAGAATCGTGTTTGGTCGCTCCTTTTGCATGGAACGTTTTGAAAAAGCTGTTTAATTATTTATCAATATTTTGCCACATCTTATGGCATTAAAGAACTCTTGGAAAAAACACGATGGTCATTTCTTATACATTAAATGCAACTTGGAAGAAGAAGCGAGAAGGAATAAGAGCTTGCATCTTCTACGATTAATCGCACTTCAAGACGTGCAAGATACTACAGTGATGCAGCCACCAAACAGGTATGTACTTAACAGGTAAAACAGGTAAGAACACAGAATTTTCCCACCAAATTTCAATAATTTTCCATGTCATTTACCTCTTTTACATTTTCATAGAGTACGCCCCACGAGAAGAGTTAGGGGGCTTACTTTCTCCGTGAGCAACCATTAGTAAAGTTCAAGGCGATATTCACAAATGTCTACTAATGAAATAGCAAAAAAAAATTCCAGTTCGTCCAGTCACTATTCAACAGTAGCACCGAACTTCTACTTATCACAGGGAAAGCCTACCGGGGGGGGGGGAGGGGGTGATTCAACACCAAACCAAATTAAAACTTATGCAAAAACGCTACTCGATAGAGACCCTCGTTTTGTTGCCGCAAAGCTAAGCCACATTATCATATCTGCACAAAGGGAAGAGTCAGGCCCGCATAGACCTATTCTGAAAATCATCTTGGATACAAGAAGAAATCCGCTTCAAAAATTTGTGCTCTTAATTCTGGCACAGTCGACCTCTGAATCTGGCATTGTCCTCCAAGGAACTCTTTGAAATCAGCGGTGATTTCTCAGAAAGGTATCAACATGATAAGAGATGAGACAAACAGTAGTATTCATAATGTTTTCAGTTACCGACTGTAGAAACCAGTTTTAGAGCTTGTGCATCAGAAATTCAATTTTGTTATAACAACTAGCAAAAAAAATAAGGAGCATCGAGATGTAATTTCTAAATGGAAAATCTTATTAACCAGACGCCTTTACATTGCCGATATGACCAGATGCCTCACAAAAAAGCCAATGGAGGGAAGATTCGCCAAAAGCACCATTTTTAGGGTGGAAATGCGCCGAAGATGCAACTTTCAGGAAAAATTGTTTTAAAACGAACTGATTTGCGGGATCCAATGGGCAACTACCTAAAAATACGCCTCGTCTGGCAACAGTGAACAAAAACTGCATGATAAATCTTATTATATGAGTGCTGGCAATTTTGTCATTACTAAATAGAAATAGAACCGTGTATTCAGGACAGTAATAACTTTCTAAAAAACACATAATGCGTGTCAACTGCAGGCAAAAATTGGCATTCTGCTGAAAAGGGACAATAAATATATTAAAGCATTCAATTCCAGAGCTAACTGCCACGCAAAAAAATAAAATAAAACGTGAAAGTAAGAACCGGAAGAATGACAAAGTCAAAAGCATATAATTTTGAGTAAATATTTAATCTTGATGCCAGGGCTTTTGCTGAAGGTCCAAAATATTAGCAGTTCATTATGGCTTAGATACGTTTTTAACCTGAAGAGATCTAAACACCTTTGCTTTTAAGTCAATACATGTCATATCAATCAATGCTATTTTGGTTGTGGTACAAACAAATAAGCACGGGTTTAAAAAATCGTAAAATGTGTATCTTTGAATTTAGCAGACGAAGAGAAAAATAAAGGCTAATACCCACAAAAATATAAGGTATTTGTTATGGTTACAGCAAGCTGAAACATAGTAGATTGAACCACGGCCCATAGTAGGCAAGGAAAAAAACGGTATAGCGAGAGAAACATTACCATTTGAAGCTGATTCATGAAGCTGAATCTTAGTAGCAAAATTGTTTTTGTCGAACTAACTTATGGGACATTCGAAAGACCCCGATTATTCTGCATAACATGTAGAAAGAATTGTTTTCTAACTTCACACTATCCAAATACTTTACCCCCACCCCCTAATGTGCAAATACACAACCCAAGTTATATGTATTTCATAGATCCTGTCACTTCTCTTTGTCTTTTCTCACGCTAAGCTGAAAGAAAGAAGCGAAAAGAAACCGATTCTGTTATGCGTCAACTTAAATGAATGAACTATTTGAGCGGTAGTGGCTATACCATACAAGTACATCATTTCGTATTATTTTAGACAAACTTATTGACAGTCTTTGGATTCGTAGCCTCTTACTGCTTCATTTTAAATTTGCTTATTCAGATCACTCCTTTACCAGGTGCATCAATTAGAGGGGAATGAAGGGGGGAGTTGGCCCAACCATTTCACTATTTGGGCGGTTTTAAAATGATGTTCACACAAGCCGCCTGTTTTAACCAATATGAGCCCCGTGGAATATGTTGTACAAACTGAGCTTCATTGCTACAAACTCGTCAGGTTTTCAAGCCGTCTGAGACTGGTACACTGGCAATCACGAATCTTCCATACCACATTGTTTCAACCCTGCGCTTTGGCTACCCCGGAGAAGTCCCAGGGATTTGTACGTTATATCGTAAAAAAATTATGTTCTTTATCATGTTTAAGTACGCAATATGACATGACTTGTGTCACTGATTTTGTAGGATTCAGCTTGTTCAACAAATTTGTTTAGCTTGTTCAAGAATCAACAGGGCTTACATTGGATTTATTTTTGTTTTCAAACCCCACTCCCACTTACAAAACTTCTGGCATCGCTCTCTTCTCAAGGTTAGGATACGTGCTGCGCATCTACGACACGTTATATATTGGCTACATATAATATTTGTGCACATATATGCAAAGAGGGGGCCCTCCACTGGAAAAATTATGGCTTCTAAATGCACTTTTTTTGTTTTCGCCACCTTTATCTTATAAGTAAAAAATTCTGATACCCCGTGGAGTTTGGACCTATGTTTACTTATGTATGTATGCACACGTTCTCTCGACGGCACAATACAGTTTACGACAAAGCGAACATGTAATCCACACATTTATCCCTTTATCTGATATATTAAAAAAAAAAAGGAGACAACGTCCAAAGAGAGACTACATCCACAGATGTCTTGACAAGTTCACCACCAATTGATAACTGACAGGGCTTAAGCTACTAATGCAAATTAAAAATGATTGAAGAGAAAATGTTGAGTCTTCAGAAAAACACCGAGCATTTTGTTGGCATTTCCCTTGTAAAAAAAAAGAGAAGCACTTTCCAAAGTTAAAACTCAATCAAAGCATTTTTAAGGCCAGTATATTTCTCCCTTTTTTAATGAGCTTTCTCATTTTGGATACTAAGCAGCTCGTTTGGAGATGCTACTGTACAAGCAACAATGTTTGGTTGATGGATAGAGAAGGACAAGGTCAAACATGTTGAATGCTGAGATTTGATGAGTTGGTAACGAGTAGGGGTGGTACAGTCGCTAATTAGTGATTTTTATATAATAGTCTTTTTTGTTGTTTTAATGCCTAGTCGGGGTAGTGATTTCCTGTTCAAGCTTATCGTCTGGATTTTGTTATTTTTGGTTTATGAATAGAATCTACCTTAACAATAAAAAAAATGTACATAAAACAAATTCATATAAAGAACTTATATTAATGAACACAATGAGTAAAGAGAGCTGAGTCTCCTTTTCTTTTTCCCAACGGCGTCATCATACAGAACGGACGGTCATGGAAAGTTAGGGGATGGGTCATTAAGACGAAAATTAACTTCTAGCATACTTTTTAACAGCCGAAGGCAATCGAAAAGTAACCTACCGCCCCTTCAACCCCCAATTTGAATACTTGCCGCTAATGTCCCAACCCCCAAAGGTATTGGATCAAAATTCTAAAGATATTCATTCGAATCGCGAGTCGAAAGATCCAAAAACATCCTGTCGGTGGAGAAATGACTAACGTAGCCCCATTAGCAAGGGTCCATGAACAATCACGGGGCCTATATAAAACAGGGGCTTCATACATACATGTTATTAGAAGCCTAAAAACTTATTTGTAGATCTACCTAAGAGTTGCTGCACTATAAGCACCTCTAGAACTTGTGAGGGGTTAAATGGACCTCGAATTTCAACTAACTTGGGAGGAGAGGCGGAGGTAAGTCAAAAGACAGTATATGTATCCTTGCTATCAAAATAGCACATCCGCAATATCTCGGGAACGGTTTGGGGGGACTGATTTGATATTTCCGGAGGGTTGGGCAGCCAAGGGGACATCAAATTTTGTATTTAGGTGTTGGAATAACGGTGCCAAAAACCGTTTCATCTCCGATCCAAAAAAGATTGTGCACTGTAAGCATGGAGGACTGTACTCAGGGCACTATAATGTACTCAGCTTACCAACAAAGCGTACCCAGAATCTCTCAGGAACAACTCTAGGAATCAAGTTAAAACTTTGAGGAAATGTCAGGGAATTTAGCCTAAAACTTTGACTTAGGGGATCGGAGGAGGGATAAAATATTTTGTCCCCGATCCACCTAAAACTGTTTGCACTATAAGCCCATACAGAACTTAAAATTTATTCACGGTTTTAGTAGCGAGCTAAATCGAAAAAAAATACATGAACCTAGGCAATCAAAATGGCCCATCTACAATATCTACAGAATAGCTACAGAGATCAAGTTAATTTCAGGGGGTGCTTTCCCATTATATGGGCATTTACAAGGAAACCAGTCACGAAAAACCCGTTTTTGACGGGTTAATTCAAGACACCACTATACAGTAATGCAATCCAGAATTCCATAGCGTGGTTTTCATTGCGTATACGACATTTAAACTGTTGTTTTTTTGGGGGAAAGGTACCAAGGTTAGGTTAGGTTACGTATTTATATATGCTATGCTTTAACCACACCCCACCCCACCCCTAATGTTCAAATATATAGCCCAAATTTGTTTATAAACTAATATATATTCATCCTATTTTATTTCATTAGGATTAATCAAACATGACTTTTTAGAAATGCCCACATAATGGGAAAGTACCATTTCAAAGACTGTTGAGAAGGCCAATGAACCTCAAATCTGGACTTGAAAGGAAGGGACACAGTTGGAGAGGGGGAATAAAATTATTTTGTTCCGATTCTTCTCGGTTTTCTGTTCTATGAGTGCATGTGGAACTTTATATACATGCGGGGTAAAGTGGTGAGGTAAATCCAAAAACGTCGACGTGAACCTGTTTTATAAAAATAACCTATCAGCAATATTTTGGGAACGGCCTGGGGATTGAGGTTGAAACTTTTAGGAAGGTTCGGATAAGATAAACGGACCTCAAAGTTTATGCTTAGGAGAGGCATGAGAAGTTGTAACCATTTGTCTCCAGACACTGGTTTGCCTGAAAAAAGGGCCCGAAAAAAGGCCGCCCATTTTTTCCTGAAAAGCTTGGTCCAGAAAAAAAAACAATTTGGTTTCGCTCGTAAATAGCCCGAATGTATTTTCACAATCGGTCAGGATTCATAGTACCTTTATTCAGCCCAGACCAAAATAAGTTACTAGACTTTGAATAATTTTGACCATTTAAATACACAAGCCCCTTGGCCAGGTGGACTTCTATAAGGAAAAAGAGACTAATTTAGGCTAAAAAAGACTAATTAATTCTAAAAAAGACTAATTATCTATTCTTAATGGCCGAAAAACGGGCCATAATTTTTTCGTCGGTGATTGGCTTGAAACTTAAAGGGCATGTAAACAGGAACAAACGGATTTTAATGAAGATAAAAAAAAATTGAACAAAAGAAGGAAAATGGTTGTATTGATTCATGACGACTAAAATAGACTTGTTTTGTCTCTGATCGGATTGCAACTTACTGGGCATGTCCACAAGGGAAAACGAGCCTAAGAGGAGAAACATTTTTGAACTAACTCGGTATTATTCATTAGTGATACAACCCAAACGGGCCAAGCCCTTTTTTCTTCAACCGCCTTGATACTTTCAAAGCAAGGATAGTTGATCTCAATGAGAACAAAAATTTGAAAGAAAAACTTCGTTGTTTTCGATTCCTAGCCTGAAAAATCCTATTTTAGTTTTCATTAATCCGCCTGGAAATTACAAAGTATGTAGAAGCAAGGCCAAGGAAACCTCAATTAAGACAAAAATTTAGAAAGCAAACATTGTTGTATTGATTCGTGACGACCCATTTTTCCCTTTTCTAAGATAACAAAACAAAACAATTTTTAATCAATGACCTTGAGAAACACTTATTTGAGCAAACTAATAGTTAAACCCAAACATAACCTTTAAAGACTTTTATAAAAAATGGTCTAATCCAGATGATAAGTGTAAATTCAAGGACACCTACAGGGTGGGGTGAGGATGGTTTCAGCCCTATAGAAGACCAAAAATCATGCAAATCTTCAATATGGATGATTGAAAACCATCCTCTTTATCCACGTTGGATTTTGCTGAAAGAAATTCTTAAGAAATCATTGCACGCAACTACAGCTGATCGAACATTGTGACTGAACACTCAAATAGGCTTGAAATTTAAATTTCAACCAGGTTCGCACAAACCTCGGCAGACTTTCTTGCTTTTAAACAAATGCCTTCCAAATGTTTTAGTAAATCCTTTGCTGATTCGTCAAATCAATTTCAAATGGATTGCTTTAAAGATCACCAACGTTCGTTTTGAAAGTTTAAATTAGGGTCCAAAGTTCAGGTATATTCGAATGAAATAAGTAAAAGCAAAAGTTTTGATAAAAAACTTTTTATTGAAAACCCTAACTTAAATTGCAAGTCGTGTTTTTTTTCTTTTATCTAATCTTGATTAGTTTCGTGATTGTCTTCGTTTTTGGAGATGTTTTGACAAATTAATTTAAAAACACTTTTTTCTGCGAAACGAGTTTTTCAAGGAAAAATAAACAGCTCCATTAAGCCAAAAATGAGCAGAAATAAATTCAAATAATCTTTCAAGCGTAAAACTACCGCCCCTCACAATCAATAAATAAACGAAACCCAAAACGAACAAAAATTACAATAAATAACCGAGTAAAACTCAAAACGAGCAAACATTAACATGAGCAGGGCTGACAACCCCCATGCCTTCCCAAGACCATAACATAATTTGCACCTTACTGAAAACACTATACATTTTAAATGTTTTCACTTTATAACTTTGATAAATAAAAAATTTATCAAAACTTCAAGGAATAAAGGTACTCGTGCACTATCTGGTACCCACTGCTATTACTGTATCAAGGAAACGAGACACGAAACCCGCCAAATGGGTATTTCAATAGAGAAATGGAATGCAAAGCGTGGTTTTCATTGCGTTTACAATATTTAAACTGTTGTTTTTTGGAGTTTAGGCGGGAAGAGGTACCTAGGTTAGGTTACGTATTTAATATATGCTCTGCTTTACCCCCCCCCCCCCATCCACCTATAATGTGCAAATATATAGCCCAAATTTGTTTCTAAACTATTATATATTCGCCCTATTTTTTTTTATTAGCATTAACCAAACTTGACTTCTTTTGTCGTTACCATATTATGCACCAGTACCGGAATAAATCCACGGTCATTTGTTTTTTGTTTTTTTTTTATCACTAAAGTGCAAATTATGTTCTGGTCTTGAGAAGGTTGGGGGTTGTGCCAAGGTCCCTCCTATATTATACTAATCAAATCCACTTAATTTCCTTAAAAGCTTTAGTTTGGACAAAGAGCACCAATCGTGGGAATACCATTAGATTTTTGAAGAAATAAGTTTTTTGCGGTTTTTCATTGAACGAAAAATTCTTTTTGTTATTGCCATTGAAGAAAAAAGTTGTCTCCCCCAAGATTTAAAAAAATATATGTTGTCCCTGTCCTTAAATTTTTTTCAGTCGGAGTCCCTGGTTTGGACTACGTATATCTGCAGACGCCCGTATTAGACGTCGTAGTCGCAAAGGCTACATCACAATCCTCAAAAATGAAAGCCAGCTGCTATTTCGCTAGTTAAATAATGCGTGCTGTGTCGTGAATTCTCGTATGTCCAGGTGAATATAAATCTCGATAAGAACAAATTAAAACGATTCCAGAGGGAATAAAGTCCTGAATAAGCATTTTTCTCATCCAAGGAAAACTCCCTAATGCACTCAAAATAGACAATTCAAGACCATTGCCAAAGACTTGACTTGGCAGAAAATATCACTTAAAGACAATCTCAGATTCTATTTCAATTAGTGCCTTTCAATTTACATTTCGAAGAAAAAACATTCAATCAAATGGCTAGTATCGGCACGACTTCAACAGTATGGGAAGAAGATCTCGAGTCAATCCATCAACTTACATAATACTGTTATTAGTTTATCTTCTATCATTTTTCATTTCATTTCAAACCTAAAGGTCAAAATGGAACACTTTCTCTTACGTCCCGTAAGCTGTTATTAAGATCCGATAACCTTTTTTATTAGGTCTTCTGATTACAAAATTTAGGGAACGGCCTTCCTAGAACGGATCAGGTTTTGATCACCAAAAAGAACAACAAAGACACTTACTCTTACTTTCCACAACTATAGTCAAGATACTACTATTTCTCCATTAAGGTGTCCTGGTGACCATAATTTTAATAATTTGGGAACCCCCTCCTTTTTACATATCCTGCAGAGGTAGGATTATATTCTGATCCACAAAAGATACGACTAGAACACTAGCTCTTACTTCCAGTCAAGTTTGGGCAATGTCCGACTATCCCTTGGGGCACATATCCAGACGACAAGAACTTAAGAAACTCCTTCCCCCAGCATATGCTCAGCTGTGGTCAGACTGAGTATGGGCAGCCCAAAGACACGAATGGAACATTAGCTTGTAGTTTTTATCAAGTTTGGTCGAAATATGACAAGTCTTTCTGGTAAAATATGTTAATGAAAAGATTCTGGAAAACCTCTATTTCCTCTCACTTATGGGTTAGATTTTTACTTACAAAAAGTACGTAGATGAAGCAATTTCCTTTCAAGTCAGACTTATGATGTTCCTGTGCCCTATCAGCCCTGATGACAGCTCTCTATGATATTTATGTGTCCTGCTAGCGGTGGAGAATAAAAAACAAGAAAAATTGAGGGCACATCAGTTGCTACCCATGCAGAAAAGTGATTTTCCTTATTATTCAATGTAGGGACATCATTTTCGAGGGTTTTCAGGCTATCTTTCGAAATGCCCACAAACTTGTTTTCGCAATAAACTTTTATCATTAAGATAATCGAATCATTCCTGAGTCTGCTTCAAATGGCAATTTTATCTCTCCTAACAGTTTTTTTTTCTTCAAAAAGCGTTCTTGAATTTTCGTTTACTATGGATTGAACTTACTTCTTTATTAGGTTGCAGCGATGGCTGCAACCACGTTCGCAGGTTAACTTGTTTCAGCTTATTTTTAGGTCGTAGCCTTTTATAAGAAAAATTTGATTAAATGTGAAAATTCCATATAAAAAAGATAAAAACCAGGCTTTTCAGATTGACTATTCTGAAATTATCTCTTAGAAATCTAGCAGAGATAAAAAAGATTTCACGCCCCCCACGCTTTCTATAGATCAGAACCTCATTTGCATTTGTTGTAAAGAATTTTTATTTCAAGTGTTTTTATTTGTCATAAAATCAACCAAATAGGAAGAAAATTACCATAATAACCAAGATTACTTACAAGCAATAATGAAAGGTAGATTGATAGTTGAATATATATTGATATTCGTTGCTGAAAGTTTCGGCAATTTTTTACGTATTAACATTATAAAAGAGAAAAATGTAAAATGTATTTTGTCTTCATTAGTGCAAATGACGTTCTGGTCTTTACAAGGCATAAGGGGGGTTAGCAGGGGCGTCCCGAGGGAGGAGGGGGCGGGGAGGGGCGCGTCACCCCTCCAACGTTTTTGGCATTTTCCAAATTTTGCAAAATTGTCCGAAATTTAGCAAAATTCTTGATTTCTGCAGAAAATTCGGCATAAATCAGGTAGCTATTCGGTAAAATTTACGAAGATCACCCCTCCAATGAAAAGTCTCGGGACGCCCCTGGGGGTTAGAACTGCTCCTGTTTGTGGTATTTTCTGTTCGTTTTTAGTTTGACTTAACTATTTATTACGATTTCTGTTCGTTTTTGGGTTTCATTTATTTATCATCGGTGTAAATCAGCTTAAATAATTATTTGACTGAATTTCTGTTCGTTTTTTCCAATGCAGCTCTTCACTCTGCTTTGAAAGACTTCTTTTGTGGTAAAAATTTCTTTAAATTTATTTCTATTAGTTATTAATTGACACAATTTTTTCCAATTGGTTAATAAAAGGGATGTGTGCAAGTCTTTATTGGGGGTTTTTCTCCTTGAGAATGACGATTTTGCCTTTCTATTTATATTTTGGAAAAAAATTTGCAACAAATTGAAATTTCAACTTAAAACCCTTAGCCGCTCCTCAGAAACTACAGATACGCTCTTTTGACCACCTTGGTGCATATAAGTGTCTCTTGATTTTAGTTCAACATCTCCCACAACATGCCATTAAAGTTTAAACCTAATAACCTTGGCTATTACTGAGATATTGCAGATCCACCTTTTTGACAACGGTGCATGCAAGTAGCGTCTTCTGAGTTAGCTCAGCACCCAAACAACACGTAATACCCTGATCTGTTCCTGGAACATTCCACAGACGCCCTTCTGACAAGCTGAATACTGAGTGTCTTTTGATTTAGTCTTATATCCCCCTCAACTTTCCCAGAAAGTTTCACCTTTTTGATTTAGTTCACTAGCTGTAGTAGTAGTCGCAGCAGCAAGTAGTCACAGTCTGAGTCGTAAGTAGTTGCATTCGAAAGTAGTCGAAGTCGAAGCCACAAGTAGTCACGGCCGTAAATAATCGGTAGTCACGCTTAGTCGCAAGTAGTCTCAGTCCTAGTCACAAGTAGTCGCAGTCACAAGTAATCACAGTCGCAGTCACAGCTGCGAGTAGTCACAGCCAGAAGTAGCCACTGTTAAAAGCAGTCGCAGCCACAATCGCAAATATTTACAATCGCGTCCGATTGCAGTCCCAGTTGCAAGTAATCACAATTGTAAGTTGACGCAGTAAGTAGAATAGATCCATGCAGTTCTAAGATGCCCCCGTACAAACAGGTTTTTTCTAGTAGTTACAGATCATCACACTCTTTGCCAAGAGGAACGACGTAGTTTCAAAGTTCACTGCCTTTTTGGTGATAAGCCCAGTATTCTACAATGCTCGCGTAAAGCATCTAGTACCACAGCCAGTGATTGCGGTTTTTTTTTTATGTTAAATCCGTGGTCATTCATCTGTAAGTTGATTAGTAGGGTTTTTTTTTTTTAAAACTTGGCTATTCGTTTCATGGGTTTCATTAATAGAACGAGTAATGCATTTGAAAAGGGTAATTACTTCTTTAGTTTACGAGATTTGCGAATTTTTTTTGCGAAAAGATATTTGCGAAAAGATATTTGTGTAGACGCTTACAAGGGACATTGCTAGAAAGTATTCAATAGCTTAATTGAAAAGTAACGATAGAATGACATTGTGACTTGACCTAGATTTACCTCGCCGATGTGGTCTGTATAATACGTAAGTAACTTTTGAAAATTATTTTCAATTTAAAAATAAATGGCTGAAAAGTGTTTTGAGGGGGGTGGGTTGCATAGAGGGGTGAGTTGCACGAGGGTTCAGTTAAAGAGGATACAGTTGCACGGAGGGATTTCGGTTATACACGGGTTCAGTTACAAGGGGGGTTCAGTTGCACGGGGGTATCCCTTTTTTTTTTCGTAAATCGGGCTCCCTGTTTTCAAAATCCCTTTTTCTTCTGAGGCTTGGAGCATTTGGTGGCTAGATATTAAACGTAATGAAATTTAGCACGGAGGTTCAGTTGTACAGGGGTTTCAGTTATACAGGGGTTCAGTTACATGGGGGTTCTTTGTGTTAAATAAGTAGTTTTTGTATCTTTTAAAAGAACTTTACGGGGATTGAGAGACTCAGTTGCCTAAGTCCGTGTGATTTTTGTTGACTTGATGCTAATTAAAAACGAAATTTTTGTGTTAAATAAGTAGATTTTGTATCTTTTAAAAGATCTTTACGGGGATTGAGAGACTCAGTTGCCTAATTCCTGGTGATTTTTTTTTACTTGATGGTCATTAAAAACGAAATTTTTTTGTTAAATAAGTAGTTTTTGTATCTTTTAAAAGATATTTACGGGGATTGAGAGACTCAGTTGACTAATTCCGTGTGTTTTTTCTTTACTTGATTGTCATTAAAAACGAAATTTTTATTTTAAATAATTTGTTTTTTTATCTTTTAAAAGAGCTTTACGGGGATTGAGAGACTCAGTTGCCTAATTCCGTGTGATTTTTCTTTACTTGATGGTCAATAAAAACGAAATTTTTGTGTTAAATATGTAGTTTTTGTCTCTTGTTACAGAGCTGGACGGTTCTTGAGAGACACAGTGGCCTAAGTCCGTGTGATTTTTCTTGACGTGGTGGTCATTAAAAACTAAATTTTTGTGGTACATAATTAGTTTTTGTATCTTTTAAAAGAGCTTTACGGGGATTGAGAGACTCAGTTGCCTAATTCAGTGTGATTATTATATAGTTTATGTTCATTAAAATCGAAATTTTCGTGTTAAATAAGTATTTTTTGTATCTTTTAAAAGATCTTTACTGGGATTGAGAGACTCAGTTGCCTAATTCCGTGTGATTTTTCTTTACTTGTTGGTCATTAAAAACGAAATTTTTTTGTTAAATAAGTAGTTTTTGTATCTTTTAAAAGAGCTTTACGGGGATTGAGAGACTCAGTGGCCTAATTCCGTGTGATTTTTCTTTAATTGATGGTCATTAAAAACGAAATTTTTGTGTTAAATAAGTAGTTTTTGTAAATTTTAAAGGAGCTTTACGGGGATTGAGAGACTCAGTCGCATAATTCCGTGTGATTTTTCTTTACGTGATGGTCATTAAAAACGAAATTTTTGTTTTAAATAAGTAGTTTTGTATATTTTAAAAGATCGTTAAGGGGTTTGAGAGACTCAGTTGCCTTATTCCGTGTGATTTTTCATTACTTGGTCGTCATTAAAAACGAAATATTTGTGTTAAATAAGTAGTTTTTGCATCTTTTAAAAGAGCTTTACGAGGATTGAGAGACTCAGTTGCCAAATTCCGTGTGTTTTTTCTGTACTTGGTTGTCTTTAAAAACTAAATTTTTGTGTTAAATAAGTAGTTTTTGTTTCTTTTAAAAGAGCTTTAAGGGGATTGAGAGACTCAGTTGCCTAATTCCGTGTGTTTTTTAATTACTTGTTTGTCATGAAAAACTAAATTTTTGTGTTAAATTAGTAGTTTTTTCTATCTTTTAAAAGATCTTTAAGGGGATTGAGAGACTCAGTTGCCTTTTTCCGTGTGTTTTTTGTTGACTTGGTTGTATTTAATAACGAAATTTTTGTGTTAAATAAGTAGTTTTTTCATCTTTTAAAAGAGCTTTAAGGGGTTTGAGAGACTCAGTTGCCTAATTCCGTGTGGTTTTTCTTTACTTGGTAGTCATTAAAAAATAAATGTTAGTGTTAAATAAGTAGTTTTTGTATCTTTTAAAAGAGCTTTAAGGGGTTTGAGAGACTCAGATTCCTGTTTCCGTGTGGTTTTTCTTTACTTGTTGGTCATTAAAAACTAAATTTTTGTGTTAAATAAGTAGTTTTTGTATCTTTTAAAAGAGCTTTAAGGGGTTTGAGAGACTCTGTAATGCACTAGTTTTTCAGTAAAGACACTCAATATCCTAAAAGTGTTTAATTCAAACTTTTTAAAACTTCGAAATTTTTCAACTTTATTTATTTTTTTCTTTCTGTACATAACTTAAAATGTCAAAATATGCTTACAGTTCTAACAATTGCGCTCTGTGATTGGTCAGAGACACGATGTGACTTTCCCACTGGCATTCTATGACCGGTTATTCACAGCGCTCTGTGATTGGTCAGAGACACGATGTGACTTTCCCACTGGTATTCTATGACTGGCTATTGACACAACCTAATCTATTGCATGTATTAAATCAGTATTTTTTACGCAGTGGAACGATAAACACATAAGTCATATCTTTAAAAAAAGTGAAGATGGAACATTTTAATAAAGTGTGTTTACATAACAAGGTTATTGTAGCATTGAATGCCGACAAAAAGAAATATTTAAACTTTGAAACAAGTACAGGTGGTAGCACTATTGGAAATGTATGCATGCATTGTCATGACAGTAAGGAATTAAATTTCTTTGGAATACCGAAAAAATTCAACTCTTATGTTGGTGGTTATGCGAGATTGAGATCTCCAGAGATGATTGCACTCAAAGAGAATGCCAACATAAAAATAATCATTGATGATAGAGGACAACTCCTTGCTACTGTTGCAGGTAACACATTACCTACTGATACATCCAATCGTCACCTTTCAGGTATTAGCATTCAACGGAAGATCAATAAAAGAAAGGCCTACTCTTCTACTAATATCGTAAACCATATCTTGTCTAAGTGCCGAAACTGTTACCTGTGTAAAAATAATGTGATAATAGACAGTGAAATTGACATAAAAATAAAAAGGGCATTTTCAGAATATATAACTATGGAATATACAGATGAATCGATGAAAAACAAAGCACCATCAAACGTTACTGCCATTGGTCAAACAGTCATTGAACCAAATAATACCAAAGACGAAAAGCATATTGAGCCTTTCGATGAGACACCAGTAAAAATTGTGTATGACTCAAAATGGAATAATGATTTTTCTACTGATTACGAACTAAGAGAAGACAATAGCTATAATATCAAGAGAGAACATGGTGAACTATTTTATGGAACAGATTCAAAATGTCCAAAGTTAATTGTTGATATTAATAATGTATCATAATATATTTATTGTATTAATATTCTACATAGCATTATTTCATTAAAAATATATTTTGCATTACATTGCTATGTGTTCATTATTTTTAGAGTAAGCTAGCATATCAAACGTTTAGAATGTCTAATAAAACGTCGGAGATGTAAGAAAAGGAATTTGCATACATCTATTGTCAGACACATGGGGACAAATTTTTTCTTGAATTCACCTCCTGGATAAATAAAAAAGACATTTCATTCAAGAAATTATGACGAAACTCTAAGTAAGCTACAAACTCTGTCTTGAAGTTACCTCATGGATACACAATGCAGAAATTTCATTTAATAAATTATCAAAAATTGTAAGTAAGTAGAAAATTCTTTAAAAAATATTTTAATACGTTTAAGCAATAAATATCTTTAATCTTAACCCGTCTTTATTCTTTAGAATATTTTTATTCAATTCATTAAATTATGAATAAATTGTAATTAATTAACAATAGCTTTCTTGAATTCGCTTCCTGGACACAATACAGATATTTAATTCAAGAAATAATAATAAAATCGCATGTAAGTAATAAAGTCTTTATTATTTTCCCCTATTGGATACACAATACTGAAATTTCATTCAAGAAATTATGAAGGAATTCTAAATAGGTAACACACTCATGCTACCTCATGGATACACAATGCAGAAATTTCATTTAATAAATTATCAAAAATTTTAAGTAAGTAGCAAATTCTTTCTTGAATTCGCCTCCTGTGTAAATAAAAAAGACAGTTCATTAAAGAAATTATGAAAAAATTGTAAGTAAGTAGAAAATTCTTTCTTGAATTCACCTGCTGAATAAACAAAAAGACATTTCGTTCGAGAAATTATGACAAAATTCCAAGTAAGTAACAAACTCTTTATTGTTTTCATGACTTAGATACACGTTGTAGAAATTTAATTAAAGAAATTATGAAAAAATTCTCAGTAAGTAGAAATTTCTTTCTTGAAGTCAACTCTTGGATACACAATACTTAAATTTCATTTAATAAATTATGAAAAAAAACAATATATTTCTTGAAGTCAACTCTTTGATACACAATACTGAAATTTAATTCAAGAAATTATGAAAATATTTGTAAGTAAGTAACAAACTCTTTTTGTTTTCACCTCTTGGATATACAGTACAGATACTTCATTCAAGAAATTATGAAAAAATCGCAAGTAAGTAACTTTTTTTTCTCTTTATCAAAAACAATTTTCACTTAGCTACACTATGTAGAAATTTAATTCAAGAAATTGGGAAAAAAATTCTCAGTAAGTAACAATTTCTTTCTTGAAGTCAACTCAAGGATACAAAATACTTAAATTTAATTCAAGAATTTAATGACTTAGATACACGATGTATAAATTTGATTCAATAAATTATGAAAAAATTCTCAGTAAGTAGCAATTTCTTTCTTGAAGTCGTCTCTTGGATACACAATGCGTAAATTTCATTCAAGAAATTATGAAAATATTTGTAAGTAAGTAACAAACTCTTTATTGATTTCACCTCTTGGATATACAGTACAGATACTTCATTCAAGAAATTGTGAAAAAATCGCAAGTAAGTAACTTTTTTCTCTTTATCACAAACAATGTTCACTTAGCTAAATGATGTAGAAATTTAATTCAAGAAAATATTGAAAAATTCTCAGTAAGTAACAATTTCTTTCTTGAAGTCAACTCTTGGATACGTAATACGGAAATTTGATTCAAGAAATTATGAAAAAATTGTAACTAAGTAGAAAATTATTTCTTTAATTTACATGATGGACAAACAAAAAATAAATTTATTTCAAGAAATTATGACAAAATTCTAAGTAATTAACAAACTATTTTTTTTTTTAACTTTTTATATATACGACCTATAAATTTAATTAAATAAATAATTAAAAAATTAAAATAAAATTTATAAAATTATTTAGTTAATTAACCTTTTTTAAAAACAAAAAAAAAAAAAATAAAATAACAGTCTTTAAATAAATTATTAAAAAAATAAAGTTAATTAAAAAAATTAATTTTTTTAAAGCTTTATATATAATATTTAGAAATTAAATTAATTAAATTTTTTAAAAAATTATCATTAAGTAACAATTTCTTTCTTGAAGTTAACTCTTGGATACACAATACTGAAATTTCATTCAATAAATTATGAAAATATTTGTAAGTAAGTAACAAACTCTTTATTAATTTCACCTCTTAGATATACAGTGCAGATACTTCATTCAAGAAATTATTAAAAAATCGCAAGTAATTAACTTTTTTTTATTTATCAAAAAAAATTTTAACTTATCTACACGATGTTTTAAATTTAAGTCAATAAATTATTAAAAAATTTTAAGTAAGTAACAATCTCTTTCTTGAAGTCAACTCTTGTATAAACACACTACGGAAATTTCATTCAAGAAATTGTAAAAAATATTTGTAATTAAGTAACAATCTATTTATTGATTTCACCTCTTGAATATACAGTACAGAGACTTCATTCAAGAAACGTGATTAAACACGTTTTGAAACTACATTCTATTTGTATGCCTGTCCTTGGCACCTTACCAAACGAACAGGGAGTCCACACGGGGTCCTTCACAGTGCAAAAATGTGATCATTACGAAATCCCCCCTATTTCAACCAGTCTTTTTTTTTATGTACCAATAAGGAGATATATGCAAATTCGACACAGCTTTATTTCATTTTTTTTTAAGGTTCATTTAGACGAAGTTACGGGGGCGCCCGTCACTTCGGCTAAATGTACCTTAAAAAATGGAATCACGCGGTGTCGACTTTGCATATCTCTCCGTATTGGTCCCTTAAAAACCAGTCTGGTTGTAAACGGGGAGTTTTCGTACTGCTCACTTTTTTGCAATGTGTAGGAACCAGTGGGGAATCCCTGTTCGTTTGGAAAGGTGCCAAGGAAGGCATACAAATAGCATGTAGTTTCAAAACGTGTTTAATCACGTTTCTTGAATGAAGTATCTGTACTGTATATTCAAGAGGTGAAATCAATAAAGAGCTTGTTACTTACTTACAAATATTTTTTATAATTTCTTGAATGAAATTTCCGGATTATGTGTATCCAAGAGTTGACTTCAAGAAAAGATTGTTACTTACTGAAAATTTTTCATAATTTCTTGAATTAAATTTCCCACATCGTGTAGCTAAGTGAAAATTGTTTGTGATAAAGAAAAAAAGCTACTTACTTGCGATTTTTCATAATTTCTTGAATGAAGTATCTGTACTGTATATCCAAGAGGTGAAATTAATAAAGAGTTTTTTACTTACTTACAAATATTTTCATAATTTCTTGAATGAAATTTCCGTATTTTTTATCCAAGATTTAACTTCAATAAAGAAATTGTTAATTAAATATAATTTTTTTAATTATTTAATTTATTTTATTTAAAAGTATTTTTAATACATCGGTAAAAAACATTATAATTTTAAATTAAATTTAAATGTTAAATTAATAAGTTCCGAAATGTATTTTTTTTTTTTTTTGTTTATCCCAATTTATAATACAATATGTAATTTGATTCAGCGCATTGTAATTTTTTCATTATTTCATGAATCTAATTTATACGGACTATATATATCTTGTGAAAACAACAAAGATTTTTTTAATTAATTAGAAGTGTGTCATACATTATTGAACGAAATTTATTTTTGTTTGTCCAGCAGGTAAAGTCAAGAAAGAATTTGCTACTTAGTTACAATTTTGTCATAATTTCTTGAATCAAATTTCCGTATTGCGTATCCAAGAGTTGACTTCAAGAAAGAAATTGTTACTTACTGAGAATTTTTCAATAATTTCATGAATTAAATTTCTACATCATTTAGCTAAGTGAAAATTGTTTGTGATAAAGAGAAAAAAAAAAGTTACTTACTTGCTATTTGTTCAAAATTTATTGAATGAAGTATCTGTACTGTATATCCAAGAGGTGAAATCAATAAAGAGTTTGTTACTTACTTACAAATATTTTCATAATTTCTTGAATGAAATTTCCGCATTGTGTATCCAAGAGATGACTTCAAGAAGAAATTGCTACTTACTGAGAATTTTTCATAATTTCTTGAATCAAATTTATACATCGTGTATCTAAGTCATGAAATTCTTGAATGAAATTTCCGTATTGTGTATCCATGAGTTGACTTCTAGAAATAAATTGTTAATTACTGAGAATTTTTTTTCCTAATTTCTTGAATTAAATTTCTACATCGTGTAGCTAAGTGAAAATTGTTTTTGATAAAGAGAAAAAAAAAGTTAGTATCTGTACTGTATATCCAAGAGGTGAAAACAAAAAGAGTTTGTTACTTACTTACAAATATTTTCATAATTTCTTGAATGAAATTTCTGTATTGTGTATCCAAGAGTTGACTTCAAGAAAGAAATTGTTTTTTTTCATAATTTATTAAATGAAATTTCCGTATTGTGTATCCAAGAGTTGACTTCAAGAAAGAAATTGCTACTTACTGAGAATTTTTCATAATTTCTTGAATTAAATTTCTACAACGTGTATCTAAGTCATGAAAACAATAAAGTGTTTGTTACTTACTTTGAATTTTGTCATAATTTCTCGAACGAAATGTCTTTTTGTTTATTCAGCAGGTGAATTCAAGAAAGAATTTGCTACTTACTTACAATTTTTTCATAATTTCTTTAATGAACTGTCTTTTTATTTACCCAGGAGGCGAATTCAAGAAAGAATTTACTACTTACTTAAAATTTTTGATAATTTCTTAAATGAAATTTCTGCATTGTGTATCCATGAGGTAACATGAGTGTGTTACCTATTTAGAATTGCTTCATAATTTCTTGAATGAAATTTCAGTATTGTGTATCCAATAGGGAAAATAATAAAGACTTTATAACTTACTTGCGATTTTATTATTATTTCTTGAATTAAATATCTGTATTGTGTCCAGGAAGCGAATTCAAGAAAGCTATTGTTACTTACTTACAATTTCTTCATAATTCAATGAAATGAATAAAACTATTCTGAAGAATAAAGAGGGGTTAAGCTTAAAGATATTTATTGCTTAAACGTATTAACATATTTTTGAAAGAATTTGCTACTTACTTACAATTTTTGACAATTTCTTAAATGAAATTTCTGCATTGTGTATCCATGAGGTAACTTCAAGACAGAGTTTGTAGCTTACTTAGAGTTTCGTCATAATTTCTTGAATGAAATGTCTTTTTATTTATCCAGGAGGTGAATTCAAGAAAAATTTGTCCCCATGTGTCTGACAATAGATGTATGCAAATTCCTTTTCTTACATCTCCGACGTTTTATTAGACATTCTAAACGTTTGATATGCTAGCGTACTCTAAAAATAATGAACACATAACAATGTAATGCAAAATATATTTTTAATGAAATAATGCTATGTAGAATATTAATACAAAAAATATATTATGATAAATTATTAATATCAACAATTAACTTTGTAAATTTTGAATCTGTTCCATAAAATATTTCACCATGTTCTCTCTTGATATTATAGCTATTGTCTTCTCTTAGTTCGTAATAAGTAGAATAATCATTATTCCATTTTGAGTCATACACAATTTTTACTGGTGTCTCATCAAAAGGCTCAATATGCTTTTCGTCTTTGGTATTATTTTGTTCAATGACTGTTTGACCAATTGCAGTAACGTTTGCTGGTGTTTTGTTTTTCATCGATTCATCTTTATATTCCATCGTGATATTTTCTGACAATGCCCTTTTTATTTTTCTGGCAATTTCACTGTCTATTATCACATTATTTTTACACAGGTAACAGTTTAGGCACGTAGACAATATATGGTTTACGATATTATTAGAAGAGTAGGCCTTTCTTTTATTTATCTTCCTTTGAATGCTAATACCTGAAAGGTGACGATTGGATGTATCAGTAGGTAATGTGTTACCTGCAACAGTAGCAAGGAGTTGTCCTCTATCATCAATGATTATTTTTATGTTGGCATTCTCTTTGAGTGCAATCATCTCTGGAGATCTCAATCTCGCATAACCACCAACATAAGAGTTGAATTTTTCGGTATTCCAAAGAAATTTAATTCCTTACTGTCATGACAATGCATGCATACATTTCCAATAGTGCTACCACCTGTACTTGTTTCAAAGTTTAAATATTTCTCTTTGTCGGCATTCAATGCTACAATAACCTTGTTATGTAAACACACTTTATTAAAATGTTCCATCTTCACTTTTTTTAAAGATATGACTTATGTGTTTATCGTTCCACTGCGTAAAAAATACTGATTTAATACATGCAATAGATTAGGTTGTGTCAATAACCAGTCATAGAATACCAGTGGGAAAGTCACATCGTGTCTATGACCAATCACAGAGCGCTGTCAATAACCGGTCATAGAATTCCAGTGGGAAAGTCACATCGTGTCTCTGACCAATCATAGAGAGCAATTGTTAGAACTGTAAGCATATTTTGACATTTTAAGTTATGTACAGAAAGAAAGAAATAAATAAAGTTGAGAAATTTCTAAGTTTTAAAAAAGTTTGAATTAAACACTTATAGGATATTGATTGTCTTTAATGAAAAACTAGTGCATTACAGAGTCTCTCAAACCCATTAAATATCTTTTAAAAGATACAAAAACTACTTATTTAACACAAAAATTTCGTTTTTAATGACAACAAAGTAAAGAAAAACCACACTGAAAACGGCATCTGAGTCTCTCAAACCCCTTAAAGCTCTTTTAAAATATAAAAAAACTACTTATTTAACACGAAAATTTAGTTTTTAATGACTACCAAGTAAAGAAAAACCACACGGAATTAGGCAACTGAGTCTCTCAAACCCCGTAAAGCTCTTTTAAAAGATACAAAAACTACTTATTTAACACAAAAATTTCGTTTTTAACTACCACCAAGTAAATAAAAAACACACGGAAACAGGCAACTGAGTCTCTCAATCCCCATAAAGATCTTTTAAAATATAGAAAAACTACTTATTTAACACAAAAATTTCTTTTTTAATGACTACCAAGTAATAAAAAACCACACGGACTTAGGCAACTGAGTCTCTCAATCCCCTTAAAGCTCTTTTAAAAGAAACAAAAACTACTTATTTAAAACAAAAATTTCGTTTTTAACGACAACCAAGTAAAGAAAAATCACACGGACTTTGGCAACTGAGTCTCTCAAACCTCGTAAAGCTCTTTTAAAAGATGCAAAAACTACTTATTTAACACAAAAATTTCTTTTTTAATGACTACCAAGTAACGAAAAATCACACGGAATAAGGCAACTGAGTCTCTCAATCCCCTTAAAGCTCTTCTAAAAGATAAAAAACTACTTATTTAACACAAAAATTTCGTTTTTAATGACCAGCACTTAAAGAAAAATCACACGGAATTAGGCGACTGAGTCTCTCAATCCCCGCAAAGATCATTTAAAAGTTAAAATAACTACTTATTTAACACAAAAATTTCGTTTTTAATTACCAGCAAGTAAATAAAAATCACACGGAATTAGGCAACTGAGTCTCTCAAGCCCCGTAAATCACATTTAAAAGATACAAAACCTACTTATTTAAAACAAAAATTTCGTTTTTAATGACCACCAAGTAAAGAAAAATCACACTGAATTAGGCAAATGAGTCTCTCAATCCCCGTAAAGTTCTTTTAAAAGATACAAAAACTACTTATTTAAAACTAAAAGTTCGTTTTTAATGACCATCAAGTAAAGAAAAATCACACGGAATTAGGCAAGTGAGTCTCTCAATCCCCGTAAATCTCTTTTAAAAGATACAAAAACTACTTATTTAACATAAAAATTTCTATTTTAATGACCATCAAGTAACGAAAAATCACACGGAATTAGGCAACTGAGTCTCTCAATCCCCGTAAAGCTCTTTTAAAAGATACAAAAACTACTTATATAAAACAAAAATTTCTTTTTTAATGACCATCAATTAAAGAAAAATCACACGGAATTAGGCAACTGAGTCTCTCAATCCCCGTAAAGCTCTTTTAAAAGATACAAAAACTACTTATTTAACATAAAAATTTCGTTTTTAATGACCATCAAGTAAAGAAAAATCACACGGAATTAGGCAACTGAGTCTCTCAATCCCCTTAAAGCTCTTTTAAAAGATAAAAAAACTAATTATTTAACAAAAAATTTTCGTTTTTAATGACCATCATGTAAAAAAAATCACACGGAATTAGGCAACTGAGTCTCTCAATCCCCGTAAAGCTCTTTTAAAAGATACAAAAACTACTTATTTAACAAAAAAATTTCGTTTTTTATGAGCATCAAGTAAAGAAAAATCACACGGAATTAGGCACCTGAGTCTCTCAATCCCCGTAAAGTTCTTTTAAAAGATACAAAAACTACTTATTTAACACAAAGAACCCCCATGTAACTGAACCCCTGTATAACTGAAACCCCTGTACAACTGAACCTCCGTGCTAAATTTCATTACGTTTAATATCTAGTCACCAAATGCTCCAAGCCTCAGAAGAAAAAGGGATTTTGAAAACAGGGAGCCCGATTTACGAAAAAAAAAAGGGATACCCCCGTGCAACTGAACCCCCTTGTAACTGAACCCGTGTATAACCGAAATCCCTCCGTGCAACTGTATCCTCTTTAACTGAACCCTCGTGCAACTCACCCCTCTCTGCAACCCACCCCCCTCATAACACTTTTCAGCCATTTATTTTTAAATTGACAAAATTTTTCAAACGTTAATTAAGTATTATAAAGACCACATAGGCGAGGTAAATCTAGGTCAAGTAACAATGTCATTCTATCGTTACTTTTCAATTAAGCTATTGAATACTTTCTAGCAATGTCCCTTGTAAGCGTCTACACAAATATCTTTTCGCAAATATCTTTTCGCAAAAAAAATTCGCAAATCTCGTAAACTAAAGAAGTAATTACCCTTTTCAAATGCATTACTCGTTCTATTAATGAAACCCATTAAACGAATAACAAAGTTTTAAAAAAAAACCCAACTAGTCACATTACCTATTAATGATCCCGGATTTAACATAAAAAAAAAAAACCGCAAACAATGGCTGTGGTACTATATGATTTACGCGCGCTTTTTATAAAAATGGGATTATCACCAAAAAGACATTGAACTTTTAAATTGTGTCACTACTCTTGGCACATAGTGTGTTGACCTGTAACTACTAGAAAAAACCTGTTTGTACGGAGGCGTCTTAGAACTGCATGGATCTATTCTACTGCAGTAGCCATCGTAAGTAGTCGCGGTTGTAGTCGCAAACAGTCACAGTCAAAGTCGGGCACTAGAACTTTCAACGTTCAATCGAATGAGTCTCCTCTGAAGTTTCTATGGCAACTCTCCTTCTGTACGAACAGGCCCGGAAAAAAAAACACATTAACGCCATATCGCTCATTACTTAAGCAGTTCTATGCGCTGTCAAGATAATGAGATTTAACATTCAGTACAAAATAACTATTTCCATCATCAAGAGAGATAAGATGGAAACCATAACGTCAATTCAAAAGTTTAGAGGAGGCAAAACGGATTTTTCAAGATTTAGGGGGGGGGCAAATTTGCGGCTTTTTAAAATGAAAATACTGTAATAGACTTTTCGATGAAAATATCACAAAAAAACATATTTTCAAAATCTAGGAGGAGGCAAAAAACCTAAATGCTTTGCTTCCCCTTCAAATTGACACCGCTGAAAAGGGAAAAATCCCCGTTTGATCCATTATGAATAAATGACATACCACCCTCCTGTCCATGCTTGAATTGAAGGTGGGCCTCGAGGAAATGTAAATCATTTTGCTTGCCACCGAACTGAATAGCAGCCAAACAATTATCAGACAAATGATTAAAATAAAACGGATCTATATTTCATAATGAAAATATACTTTGTCTGGTTCCCGTCCAGCGCAAAGCAACGAGAGAATAAATTGTAGTCTATGACATTTCAAAACGTTTCTTCTTTGATAGCGTTATTTAGTCACTAGCAAGGATGCTTATTCGGGGGGGGGGGTGCACGCTTCTATAATTTGAGATTATGTTTTGTATCTTTATAAAAAAAAATTACCCCCGCCCCATACATCTTCGTTAATTGGTACCCCTGGCAACTAGCATATGATGATGCGAAAATTACTGTTTGGTTTCAGCCGAATTTGACATCAACTCCATTTTACGCTATCGATTTGAATTTCAAAGAAGAGTACTACCGACTAAATTTGACAAAAATTAAATAATGTCATCGTAACTTTTTTTTTTTTTTTTTTTGTTCGATGGGGTTACTTAAAGAGTCATTTATAGAAATGTGGAAAACCTTGTTTATTTTCACAAAATGTGATACACATAAATTCTGGTGTCGTGGGATATAGCCTACATATTTTTTATTTACTTTTTTTAATGACGGTAAAAACAGCCTTATGTCCAACTTGCTTCGGAAACAAAAAGTTCCATTCTTTGCTTCGGAATTCCCTATTGAAGCGAATAAACGCTACAAACAGCAGTTTTTAACAGGAAGAAGCATATTTTTCAAGAAAATAATTTTTTAATCTTTTTGACAATTCACATATTTGGCCTCCCAAAAGGAGGGAAGCCAAATACGTTGTCCTTCGTAAGGCCTGCAATTGAAACGAGTACCGGGAGCGGGAACCGGATTTAAGCGTATAAAACCTAGAGGGTTATAAGCGTATAACTAACGAGGGTTAAAGGAGATGCTGCTGCCACGAGGGAGCCTTCTGCAGAAACGACAAAAGCAATAAAAAAAAACTGAATCCCGGATAATAAGGGCCTGTGCTTGATTGAATACTGCACAACTATTTTGCCTTCGTTAGGTTGCTTTAGTCTTACCCTTTCTTTGTTGTAATTAATTAAAAAAAAAACTTTTTCCACAAAATAAGTTTTTCAAAGAAAAGTAAAGAATTACATGCAACCAAAATTGAGTAAATTCCAAACCAAGTAGTCTACCAAGCGCAAAACTACCACAAATCAGCATCAATAAATAAATGAAACACAAAAGGAACAGAAATTACAATGAACAACCGAGTCAAACTCAAATCGAGCAGAAACTAACAGGAGTAGGGTTTAAAACCCCTATGCCTTCCCAAGGCCAGAACATAATTTGCACTTTATTGAAAAATATAAATGTTTTTACTTTCATAACTTTAATGAATCAAATAATATTAACATTTTAATTATTAAATATCAGTATATGAATATTGAACTGACAATTCACATTCATTTGTATTTTTTTCAGTGATTGGAAATTGAATTTTCTACGACAAAACTTTCAATAAAAAATCTTATATGTCCCCTAGGGCATAACTAACACCCCTTGCCCTGAGTGCTGGGGGGGGGGTGTCATTCTCAAAGACCTAATTTCCAGAACTTCCTACTACGTTGAACAAAATGGCTTTCTGAAAATTTTGATTGAATGTGTTTTGAGGAATGATGGGCGTGAGAGGGGGCTTAGTTGCCCCCCAATCACTTTCGACTATTACAAAGGGCACTAGCCCTCCCAGTTTCGAATTGAATGAGCCCCTTTTGAAGTTTTAGGACAACTCTATCTATAAAAACCTTATATGTCCTCAGGGCAGAACTTACAACCTTTGCCCTTGGGGCTCTGGGGGGTTTGTCATCCTTAAATACATAATTTCCAGAACTTTCAACTACGTTGAACAAAATGGCTATATCTAAACTTTGATTGAATGTTTTTGGGGAAAGGGTGGGCGTAAAAGAGGGGTTAATTACTCTACTCATTTTCAACAATTAAAAAGGGCAATTTCAATTTCCAATCAAATGAGCCCTTTTTGAAATTTCTATAACAACTTTCTATATAAACTTTATATACCCCCAGGCCATAACTTACAACCCTTGAACTGAGGGCTCTGAGGGAGTTATCATCCTAAAAGACCTTATCTCAAGAACTTTCAACTACGTTGTACAAAATGGATATCTCAAAATTTTTATTGGATGTGTTTGGAAAAATGGTGGGCGTGAGAGGGGTGTTAGTCGCCCTCCAATCACTTTCAAGTATTAAAAAAGGCACTAACCCTTCAATTTCCAATTGAATGAGCCCTTTTGAAGTTTCTACACTTTCAATAAAAACCTTATACCCCCCAGGGCATAACTTACAACCCATGCCCTGAGGGCTGTGGGGGAGAGGGGTTGTCATCCTTAAAGACCTAATTTCCAAAACTTTCAACTACGTTGAATAAAATGGCTATCAAAAATATTGATTGGATGTGTTTGGAGAAAAGAAGGGCGTGAGAGGGGGGTTAGTTGCCTTCAAATCACTTTCGACCATTAAAATTGAAGTTTTCTACGACAACGCCTTCTACAAAAACCTTATATGCCCCCAGGGCATAAATTAAAATCCTTGCCCTGAGGAATGTGTGGGAGTGTCCTCCTCAAAAACATATTTTCTATCTGGAAATCAACAACGCTGAACAAAATGGCTATCTCAAAATTTTGATTGGATGTGTTTGGGGAAATGAAGGGCGTGGGGGAGGGGAGCTAGTTGCCCTCCAATCACTTTCGACTATTAAAAAAGGCATTAGCCCTTTAAATTTCCAATCGAATGAGCCTTTTTTGAAGTTTCTACGAAACCACCTTCTATAAAAACCTTATATGCCCCCAGGGCATAACTTAAAAACCCTTGCCCTGAGGGTTATGGGGGAGTGTCCTCCTCAAAAACATATTTTCTATCTAGAAATCAACTACGCTGAACAAAATGGTTATCTCAAAATTTTGATTGGATGTGTTTGGGGGACTGATGGGCGTGGGGGAGCGGGGGGGGGGGGGCTAGTTTCCCTCCTATCACTTTCAACAATTAAAAAGGGCACTAGCCCTTTGAATTTCCAATCGAATGAGCGTTTTTTGAAGTTTCTATGACAACACCTTCTATAAAAACCGTATATGCCCCCAGGGCATAACTTAAAACCCTTGCCCTGAGGGCTGTGGGGGAGTTTTCTCGTCAAAAACATATTTTCTATTTGGAAATCAACTACGCTGAACAAAATGGCTATCTCAAAATTTGGATTGGATGTGTTTGGGGGAATGATGGGCTTGAGGGGGGGGGGCTAGTTTCCCTCCGATCACTTTCGACTATTAAAAAGGGTACTAGCCCTTCAAATTTCCAATCGAATGAGCCTATTTTGAGGTTTCTACGACAACATCTTCTATAAAAACCTTATATGCCCTCAGGGCATAACTTAAAACCCTTGCCCTGAGGGTTGTGGGGGAGTGTCCTCCTCAAAAACATATTTTCTATCTGAAAATCAACGATGGGCGTGGGGAGGGGGCTAGTTGCCTTCCTATCACTTTCGACTATTAAAAAGGGCAGTAGAACTCTCAATTTCCAATCGAATAAGCCCCTTTTGAAGTTTCTATGGCGGCCCCTTCCATATGAAGTGGCCTGTTCTAAAGGAAAAAATAATAAAAAGTACATTGTGCCAACATCGTTCTTATTTGCCCTCAGGGCACAACTTAAAACCCTTGCCCCGAGGGTTGGGGAGTGTCCTCCTCAAAAACATATTTTCTATCTGGAAATCAACTCCGCGGAACAAAATGGCTATCTCAAACTGTGTATTGGATGTGTTTGGGGGACTGATGGGAGTGGGGGGGGCTAGTTGCCCTCCAATCACTTTCGACTATTAAAAAGCGCACTAGCCACTCCAATTTCCAAATGAATGAGCCCTTTTCGAAGTTTCTACGACAACTCCTTCGATACGAATTGCCCGGGTATGAAAAAAAAAAAAACACATTGTGGCCACATCGTTCTTTACTTAGGCAGCGGTAGCACGCTGCCTATGATACCGCGATGTGACTTGTAGAACTGACGATCAGGTTTCCCCAGCACATCACATCAGTGTAGTTTCTAGCTGGACAAATAGGGCTGAAAAAAATGTTTTTCGAACACTAAATTCTATTGTAGGAATGAGGGTCACTCTTGGCAAGAGCATTTGGGAAAATCTCCTAAAGTATAAAGTGTAATTTGCATTCAATTTAAAATGGCATGTATTTTCAACAGTGAATGTTTTTTTGTCATTGCGCAAAAAGACATAGAATATTTATCAATTTTACAAGAGAAAAAAAAAACAATTTCTTCAAATAAAATTACGTTTGCGAATAAATAATATGTACATACAATAGTGTCACCATTTTTAAAGGAGATTTTTTTTTTGCTATCTTTCCCTTCAATTCCATTGCTTTCCATAGGGGCATAGAAAATTGATAGCTAACTGAATTATAAAACGTCTATTGGTAATTGTGAAAGCAATCTGTCAAGTTTACTGAAATCATCTTTTGATATGGTGAATCAATAGATCGTTTACAAATTAACTTGTTACGTATTTAAAAGGAACAGATTTGAAAGGAATAAAATACTTATGATACAAGTATGATTTTTCTTTCATAAAAATCTACCAGCTTTTCTGGAAATATTTCAAATTTTTCATGTTCAGTCCTCCAACCCCATGGTTGCCAATGAATAGATGAAGTGTACAGGGAAATATGATGCCAGAAACACATTTCAAGAACTTAACCAAATGAAGACATGGACATATTGTTAAGATTTTCCACCTACAAATATTTATTTTTAGGATCCTATTATAATCTGTATTCCTATACAGATTATATTGGGAGATTATAAACTCCCAATATATTCTGCCATCCCAATATAATCTTAAAATTTTTAGCATTGGAATATAATATGTTACATTTCATAAATTTGACTGTCAACAAAAAAAAAACCTTTGCTGTCACCCTTGTAAATTTGGTTCTCCAAGTATGTCCACTTTCTGTGGTTAGCTATGAATGAATGAATGAATTTATTGAGAACCCATTGAGTTGACAAAAATAATAATGGAGCAATAAAGCAACAAAAACAAACACTGAAGACCCATCATAAGACAAAACACAACAAACAGAGGAGTTGACAAATAAACCAGACATACAAGAGAGGATCCAGGATTTTTGTTCGGTGGGGGGGGGGTTACTAATTTTCGACTCCGTTTTCGACTAATTTTACTAATTTTTACCAAGGTTTTACTAATTTTCGACTCGGTCAAAAATTTTGGGAGGGGGGGGGTTCAAACCGGGTAACCCCCCCCCCCCCCGGATACGGCCTTGCAGACATAACATACAAATAAATGATACTAATAAAATAACCTGATAAAACAAATCACCTGACTACTGTAGAAGTAAATTTCGCCACTGATGGTTATGAGCTTTTGAATTTATTTTTCAACTGCTATATATGGTTGGTGATATTATAATATTTAAAAGGTTCTGTATTTCGAGTCTATGGGGGAAGGTAAAGCAAATATTTGGCAAATTTGAATCAATACGACCTAATTATTTTAAGGTTTTCCCAAAGGGTGCACAGTAAAGAATGTTGGGCATTAAAATTGTGCTATATATAGTTGTGAGTGTTGCTCTATTAAGGAAAAGCTTAGCTTTAATGAATGAAGCATATGCATGCAAGCATGGCACTGAATATAGGATAAAAGCAGCTGACAAGTGTATTTAACAGACGAAACAATAGGAAGTCCCAAGTAAATTATCTATTCAACAAGTTTGACTTCAGAGCTTCCTAGATGGATTGAACTCTTTTCTAAGAACCAACTGATATTCAGAATTTCATCAGCGTAAGAAAAAAGACAGGGGTTAAAGCCAAGCAGGATACAGGATGAGGCCGGTTCTTGAGGGTCTATGATGTAATTATTGAAGAGTGTTGGGGAAGAGACAGTTCACTGCCTGATACCTTTGCAAACATCAACAAGTTTTTCACATAGTATGGAAGGACTATATTTGTCAGGAGGCAGCTTAAGGCGAATTTCAGCCTCGAGTACATGTCTTGCAAAGCACTAATGACGGACATATTCACTCCTTGTTTTGCTGCAAATAAAAGCACAGCAGCATGTTCCAATGAGCTGAACGTCGGATGGACATCCTGTCGAGCCAAAACAAGCATTTTACCACTATTATTTGCACTGACTAAAACATTCACCACCACAGTAAGAACATCAGATCACTCTAATCCTTGCTGAATACCAAACTGATAGAGGGGCATAATATCTATGCTTCAATTTTTTGACAAGCAACAGCTCAAAAAGCTTGTAGAGGCAGTAGAGATGGTTATTTGGTCAAACAAAAACATTGGGCTGTCAACTTTTTTTTTCTTGGGAATAGGTCTCAAGTCACCAATGCAGAAAGGTGATGGAACAACTTCTTGCATGAAAATCATCTGCATTAAAAGAGCAAGATAGTATCTAATATGCAGATATCATCTATGTTTATTACAAAGGAGTCATTATAAATCAATGGGAAAGAACTAAAATCCATACTAAAATAAACAAATTCATGACAGTGAAATCAAAATTCATGCAATAGCAAGGAGAAATCCAAGCATACAACAAGCCTGCCTATGTGATGTTAACTGTTAAATAGTGGTATAGTTATATTTACATTTTGAGGAGGTATAAGATATCAACTTGCACACATTATGGTACGGTACTTATGAAATAATGAAAGAAGTCATTACCTCAGGTGAGTGATGCATTTCCCATTTCAGAAGGTGTCAGAACTCCCTGATCGTTACTAAACATACAAGTAGAACAAAGATAGTTTATATCAACAAAAATATGACAAATTATTGTTTTTTAGAGAGTTTTCCTAACACCTTTCCTCTTAGAATAGTCATTAATTGTATGATTCCCTTAAAAATTAAGCCTGTGAGCACCCTCAGTCAGTATGCTTTTGTTGCTGAAATAAATAACTAATCAGAGTACTAGTGCTGCCATCTATTACATTTAATATCTAAAATACTTGTAGTTGTGAATGCTTGTAGTTGTGTATCTTGTATGGAAGAATTTGGTTTACAACATGTCCAATTTATAAATTATGCATAACCTATTCTAGAAAGGATTTCTTGAGCACTTAAAGAAGTGCTCAAGAAGGATTTGAAAGACATCTTCCAAGACTATCTTACTTGGAAAACCTGTTTTTTTAATCTGTAAAAACTACCCTGTGTTGAAGGTGTGCTTTAAAGTATTTTCAGTAATTGCCAATAACTTCAAAAATTCGTCTCATTTACTCTTCAGTGAATATTTTTGGATTGGTTTTTTGCAGAGAATAAGTAAAAGATCATTAGTTAGTTTTAGTCCTTTCTCTTAAAAGAAATTTTGTCTCTCGACAATTTTTCTGGTATGTGGACTTACTGCCTAAACAGATGATTATTACAGACGACTACTGAATAGTTGGTTTTATTACTGATTCTTAAGACAAATATCAAACTGAAAAATAAATAAACAACGCACATGGGAGGTAGCTCCCCCATGAGACTTATAAAAAGAACCCCCATAGAAAAATGTAACTGGAAAATCCACTTTGCATGTTTGGCAAACCCTCTTCTAGCAATCCTTTACCTCTTACTTGAACATACTTGTTCTTAGTTGGATGCACTACCATGAAAATGCCCTGTATGTTCTACATTTCTGTATGAAAATATCCTGCATTTCTCTCTGCAAATATTCCTTTTGTTGAATTCAATTGAATTTACTGAGAAAAATGTGCACTGTCTGTTTAATATACATATACTAATATTTATTCCTTAAAATCTTAATTAATTTTTGATTTCTTAAAGTTATAAAAATAAAAACTGTTAAAAGAATTTTTTCAGTAAAGGACAAATTATATTCTGGCTTTTAGAGAGCATAGAGGTTTAGAATCCTACTCATATTAGTTTCTGTTCATTTTGATTTTGACCCTGTTACTTTGTTGAAAAAGTTTTTTTTTAATTAATTTCTGTTTGTTTTATATTGACATGGTCTTTTTCAGGGTATTAAAAGGGGCACTAGCCATTTCAATTTCCAATCGAATGAGCCCTTTTTGAACTTTCTACAACAATACTTTCTATAAAAACCTTATATGCCCCCCGGCCATAACTTACAACCCTTGTCCTGAGGGCTGTGGGGGGGTTGTCATCCTCAAAGACCTAATTTCCGTAGCTTTCAACTACGTTGAACAAAATATCCATCTCAAAATTTTGATCGGATGTGTTTGGGGAAAAGGTGGGCGTGAGAGGAAAGTTAGTTGCCCTCCAATACCTTTCGACTGTTTAAAAGGACACTAGCCCTTTGAATTTCCAATCGAATAAGCCCTTTTTGAAGTTTGTATGACAAAGCTTTCAATAAAAACCTTATATGCCCCCAGGGCATAACTTATTACCCTTGCCCTGAGGGCTGTGGGGGGAGTGTCCTTCTCAAAGACATAATTTCCAGATCTTTCGACTATATTGAATAAAATGGCTATCTAAAAATTTTGATTGGATGTCTTTGGGGAAATGGTGGGCATGGAAGGGGTGTTAGTTGCCTTCCTTCCAATTTCCAATCGAATGAGCCCTTTTCAAAGTTTTCATGACAACTCCTTTGGTACTCTTTTGCGCCCTGGTCTAAAAGATAAAAAAAATAATACATTGTGCCAACATTGTTCTTTACTTAGGCAGTGCTATTGCACTGCCTATGAAAAGACTGAGCCTCTTCTAAAGTTAAACAACGATCCCTTAGACTATTTTGAATAGAATGGACATCTCAAAATTTCTATTAGATGCATTACGGGACAATACAATGTGTGTGTGCGTGGGGGGGGGGTTAGCTGACCTCCAATGACTTTGACTCTTAAAAAGAGCACAAGAGCGTCTGATTACCAATCCAATGAGCCCACTCCGAAGATTATATGACCATGCTTTCTATAAGAAACTTGTATGTCCCAAGGGCATAACTTAAAACCCTTGCCCTGAAGGCTGGGGAGATTTGTTATCCTCAAAAACATAATTCCCAGGCCTTTCAAATACGTTGAACAAATTGGCTATATCAAATTTTGGTTGGAAGTGATTGGAAAAATAATGGACGTAGGGGGGGGGGCATTGGCCCACTATTCACTTTAGACTAATAAAAAATGCACTAGTCCACTCAATATCCAATCCAATAAGCCCTTTTGAAGCTTATGTGACAAAACTTTCTATAAGAACCTTATATGCCAAGAGGCCATAACTTACAACACTTGTCCTGAGGGCTATGGGAGGAGGGTTGTCATCCTCATAGACATAATTTCCAGACCTTTCAACTATGTTGAACAAAATTATCATATCAAAATTTTGATCCGAAATGATGGGAGTGGGGGGGGGGGGTGATTCTCCCTCCAATTACTTTTGATTATTAAAAAGGGCAATAGACCTCTCAATTTCAAATCGAATGAGCCCTTTTTAAAGTTTGTATAACAACAATTTCTATAAAAACCTTATATGCCCCCAGGGCATAGCTTACAACCTTAGCCTTGAGGGATGTGGAGGGGGCTGTCATGCTCTTTATTTATAGTGTTGCTTTTATTTTATTCAGCTGTTTGAGTCAGCCAATGGAAAATCCATTGTCAAAAACTCGTTTAAGTCTATGTAATAAAAAAAAGTGTTTACATGTAGGAAATCTGTTGAGTATATTATGTTATGCATGATATATTATTTAGCATTATGGTCAGTATATTATATTATGGAACCTATTATGCATATTATGAAGTAAGAATTGTTTTTCTAACATGTTTTTTCCCAGAGAGTATAAATCCTAAAATGATACCATGTTTTGTTTACACCAGGGACCATCAGGAAGGGTGAGGTACATTGTCAGAAAAGCAAACATGATACTTGGAAAAAGCATAAAATAATGAATCTAATAGTTCTACTTTTACTTGTTTAGCATGTTACAGGAAATTATTTATAAAAGAATAAAAAAGTCTGTAACACTTTGGAAGTGTAGGAAGATTCATTTTGAAAGGAAGAAATAGAGATAGTGATAAAGAATTAAAAAATAATAAGACCCCAGATACTGATAGTGTGGTAAATGAGTTTTATAAATATGGTGGTGTCAAGTTTAGCAATAAATTAAACCTTTTTTTCATATTAATTAAAAAAAACTTTCCGAAAAGTAAGTTTTTCAAAGAGAAGTAAAGGCCATTTTAAACTTAAGCTCAGCAGATACAAATAACTGTTAAAATTCAAACTCAAAACGACCAGAAATTAAATACAACAAGCAAATAATATACAACAAGTAATAATATAAATGAATAAATAGATCTTAAAGCGAGTAATACTTAGAATGAATTTGAAAATAAAGTTTAAAACGAAATAAAATATTTTGCTATTGAAGCATAAATGAAACTTACCACAAACAGAAATGAAATAAATAATCAATGCAAACAAACATACAATAGATATTAATGTAAAATGAATAAAATAAATCTTAAAACGAGTGAAAATCAAATTGAATAGGCAAATCAAGCTTGAAACGAACAAAAATCACTACAAACAAGAGTTTGGGTATCGCCTCCTTCTCCCACTGTAAACGTCTAAAACCTACTGCGTCATGCCGCATTACTGGAAGCCAATTTTGTGACAAATATTTTCTTTTGTGCTTAATATTGAAGATAAACATTAAAATTGTAGTAAAGCTTTGAAGTGATGAATTTTTAGCAATTAAATTCATTATGCTCATACATAAAATATGTAATTTAATCTAGTGGTTCTTTATAAAATTCGTCAAGATGAATATAGTTCACTACAAACAAGAGTTTGGATACTGCCCCCTTCCTTAACTGTAAATAAAAACCAAAAGCCAAAAACCAAAAACCAAAAAATATAAATGTTATTACTTTTATAACTTTAATAAATCAAATAATATTAACATTTTGATTACTAAATATCAGTATATGTATATTAAACTGACAATGCACATTAATTTGTATTTTTTTCAGTAAAGTGCAAATTATGTTCTGGCCTTAGCAAGGCATAGGGGTTTTGAGCCCAAATTATGTTAATTTCTACTCGTTTCGAGTTTGACTCGGTTATTTATTGTAATTTCTGTTCGTTTTAGGTTTCATTTATTTATCGATGCTGATTTGTGGTAGTTTTACGCTTGGTAGATTATTTTATTTTATTTTTGCTAATTTTTTGTTTAATGGAGTTCTTTACTTTTCTTTGAAAAACTTATTTTGTGGAAAGTTTTTTTAATTCATTTCTGTTCGTTTTTTATTGACATAATCTTTTCAGGGAAAAAGAAAATAATATTTTAAATCTTTTCGTTTTTTTAAGACTTTACAGTTTGAACTGCTATTTCTAAGCTGGGGAAAAATTTTCAGCAATTTGTAACAACATATACCCTTTTAAAAATTTAGACCCAAATAGTAATGTTTAATTTAGTTTCATACCTCCTCCAATTGGCCTGAAATGGAAAAATTGATACCATTCGCAAAAAAATCTGTTTACTTTCTTTGATAGCTTTGATACAGTTACGCTAATTTGTTTTGATTAAATTTTAAGAGTAGAAGCAGTCCCGAAAGTTTGAACATAATACACTCAGTCGTTCTTGGGATACTGCTGAGAAGCCTTATTGGGAATTAGCATTAACACAGTGCATTTTGATTTAATCTTCTGGCAACATTTGTTTTTAAACATAAAGTCAAATGGGAGGGTGGGCGTGGGAGGGGGATTAGTTTCCCTCTAATCACTTTCGACTATTAAAAAGGGCATCATCCCTTTCTATTTTCAATCGAATGAGCCCTTTTCGAATTTCCTACGACAACTTCGTCGATACAAAGTACATTATACCCATATCGATCTTTACTATAAAAATCTCAAGCCTTCCAATCACTTTCGACTATTAAAAAGGGCACTAGGCCTTTCGATTTCCAATCGAATGAGCCCTTTTTGAGCTTGTACGACAACACTTCCTATATACACCTTTTATGCCCCCAGGGCATAAATTACAACTCTTACCCTAAGGGCTGTGAGGGTGGTTGTCATCCTCCAAGACCTAATTTCCAGAACTTTCAACTACGTTAAACAAAATGGCTATCTCAAAATTTTGATTGGATGTGTCTGGTAAAATGGTGGGCGTGAGAGGGGCGTTAGTCTTTCTCCAATCACTTTCAACTATAAAAAAGGCACTAGCCCTTTCAATTACCAGTCAAATGAGCCCTCTTGAAATTTCTACGACAGCGCTTTCAACAAAAACCTTATATGCCCCCAGAGGATAACTTAAAACCCTCGCCCGGCGGGCGGGGGGGGGGGGGTTGTCATCCTTAAAGACCTTATTTCCAGAACTTTCTACTACGTTGAACAAAATGGCTATCTGAAAATTTTGATTGGATGTGTTTGGGGGAATGGTGGGCGTGAGAGGGGGTTTAGTTACCCTCCAATCACTTTCAACTATTAAAAAGGGCACTAGCCCTCTCAACTTCCAATTGAATGAGCCCATTTTGAAGTTTTTACGACAACTCTATCATTAAAAACCTTATATGCCCCCAGGGCATAACTTACAACCCTTGCTCTGAGGGCTGTGGAGGAGTGTCCTCCTCAAAAACATAATTTCTATCCGGAAATCCACAACACTCAACAAAATGGCCACCTAAAAATTCTGAGTGGACGTGTTTGGGGGAAAGGTGGACGAGAGAGGGGGGCAAGTTGCCCTCAAATCACTTTCGAAAATTGAAAAGAGCATTAGCCCTTTGAATTTCCAATCGAATGAGCCTTTTTTGAAGTCTCTACAACAACGCCTTCTAAAAAAATCTTATATGCCCCCAGCGCATAACTTACAACCCTTGCCCCGAGGGTTGTGGGGGAGCGTCCTCCTCAAAAATATATTTTCTATCTGGAAAGCAACTACGCTGAACAAAATGGCTATCTCAAAATTTTGATTGGATGTGTTTGGGGGAATGATGGGCGTGGGAGGATGCTAGTTGCTCTCCAATCACTTTTGACTATTCAAAAGGGCACTAGCCCTTTGAAATTCCAATCGAATGAGCCTTTTTTGAAGTTTCTATGACAACGTCTTCTGTAAAAACCTTATATGCCCGAAGGGCATAACTTGAAACCCTTGCCCCGAGGGTTGTGGGGGAGTGTCCTTCTCAAAAACATATTTTCTATCGGGAAATCAACTACGCTGAACAAAATGGCTATTTCAAAATTTTGATTGGATGCGTTTGGGGGAATGATGGGCGTGGGGGGGCTAGTTGCCTTCCAATCACTTTCGACTATTAAAAAGAGCTCTAACCACTCCAATTTCCAATCGACTGAGCCCTTTTCGAAGTTTCTACGACAACTTCTTCGATACGAAGTGCCCTGCTCTAAAGAAAAAAAAATTATAAATAGTAGCCTACATTGTGCCAACATCGTTCGAATGAGCCTTTTTCGAAGCTTCTACGACAACTCCTTCGATATGAAGTGCCCAGGTATGGACAAAAAAAAATAATACATTGTGGCAACATCGTTTTTCACTTAGGCAGCGCTATTGCGCTGCCTATGATACGCGCACTGGAGTTGCAGAAAATTTTCTTCCAGGCCAAGCAGAGAACGACTTAGATTATAGACGTCATCTGCGTAACCAATCAGGAAACGTCGATCCCAAGAAGAATGCATGTTTCATTAAATTTAATTTGATGTTGTTTATACTTTCCAAGACTGTTCAAGACGCAAATCGTTTTCGGTAAAGCGCCAATGACGCAGTAGGTTTTAGACTTTTACAGTGAGAGAAGGAAGCGATACCCAAACTCTTGTTTGTAGCGGTTTTTGTTCGTTTCAAGCTTGATTTGCACATTCAATTTTAGTTTCACTCGCTTAAAGATTCATTTATTCATTTACATTAACATCTATTGTATGTTTGTTTGAATTGATCGTTTATTTATTCTGTTCATTTTAAGTTTAATTTATACTTCAATAGCAAAATATTTTATTCCGTTTTAAGCTTCATTTTCAAATTCAATCTAAGCATTACTCGCTTTAAGATCTATTTATTCATTTATATTATTACTTGTTGTATGTTATTTGCTATGATTGTTTATTTAATTTCTGTTCTTTTTGGGATTCATTTATTCTCCTATAATAATTTCTGGTCGTTTAGAGTTTGAATTTTAACAGGTATCTGTATCTGCTGAGCTTAAGCTAAAATGGTCTTTACTTTTCTTTGAAAAACTTATTTTTCAAGAAGTTTTTTTTTAATTAATTGTTGTTCGCTTTTGATTGCAAAAAGTTTCAAGTTTTCAAAAATTCCTTATTTCAAAATCAAACTTTAAAAAAAAATCAAATGTTCATCGAACTATCAAAACTGGCATCAAAGTAACAATAACAAAGTAAAAAAATGGATTTGTGTCAACCTCGGGGTTTTTATTATCTGATGTTAGAACTATTTTTAAAAAAATGGCTATCTCAAAATTTTTATCGGATGGGTTTGGGGAAAAAGGGCGTGGGGGGGCTAATTGCCCTTTTGTCTCTTTTGACTGTTTAAAAATGAACTAGAACTTTCTATTTTCAATCAAATGAGCCCTCTCTGAATTTTATACAAGCATCCCTTCTTTAAAAACCATATATACCCAAGAGTATAACTTACAACGCCTGTCCCTGGGCCCTGGGGGTTGTGTCGACCCCGTAGTTATAATTATCTGATATTTGAACCATTTTTAACAAACTGGTCATTTCAAATTTTTATCAGATGGGTGTATCCATCCGATGAACCCAAGGGCGTAGAAGGTGGTAGGGGCTAATTGCCCTCCGCTTTTTTTTTTACTTTGAGAAAACTAAAGATTTTAATTTCCGTTCAAAGGAGCCCTCTCTGAAGTTTTTACGAGCATCCCTTTCATAATAACCATATACGGACTCAGGACATAGCCTACAATGCCTGCCCCCCGGGCCCTGGGGGTTGTGTTGACACCGGGGTTCTTGTTATCTGACCTTAGAGCTGATTAAAAAAAATGGCTATCTCAAAATTTGTATTGGATGGGTTTGGGGGAAAAGGAGTGAGGGGGGGGTGACCAGGGGCCCTTTGATCTCTTTTGACGCTTAAAAATTGAACTAGAACTTTCTATTTCCATTCAAATCAGCCCTCTCTGAAGTCAACGCCTGCCCCCGGGCCCTGGGTGGTTGTGTCGACACAGGAGTTTTTTATCTGACCTTTGAACTATTTTTAACAAAATAACTATCTCAGAATTTTTATCGGATGCATGTGGGGGAAAAGGGGCGTAAAGATAGTTGCCCTCTGATCTCTTTTGACTCTTAAAAACTGAACTAGAAATTTCAATTTCCAATCAAATGAGCCCTCTATGAAGATTATCCGACCATCCCTTCCATACCAGCTATATATGCCCCCCAGGCAAAACTTAGAATACCTATCCCGGGCCCTGACGGATTGTGTCGACCCCGGAGTTTTGTCACATGATCTTTAACCCATTTTGAAAAAATGGCTCTCTCAAAGTTCTTATAGGATGGGTTTGAGGAAAATAGGGCGTGGAGAGGGGGGGGGGCTAGTTGCCCTCCAATCTCTTTTGACTCTTAAAAAGTGAACGAGAACATTCAATTTCCAATCATATGAACCCTTTCCGAAGTTTATAAGGCTTACCCTCCATAAGAACCATATATGCCCCCAGAGCAATACTTACAACGCCTGCCCCGGGCCCTATGGGGTTGCGTCAACATAGGAGTTTTTCTTATCTGACCTTTGAACAATTTTTAACGAAATGGCCATGCGTAAAGGAGTTTTTGTTATATGATCTTTGAACTATTTTTAACAAAATGGCTATCTCAATTTTTTTATCAGATGTATTTGGAGAAAGAGGGCTTGGGGGAGCTAGTTGCCCTCCAATCACTTTTGGCTCTTAAGAAGAGCACTAGAACTCTCGATTTCCAATCAAATGAAACCCCTTTGAAGTTTATATGACGACCTCTTCTATATGAAGTGCCTCTGGGAAAAAAATAAATTAGTGTGGGGGGGGGGGGGGAGGCTAGCTGCCCTCCGATCAATTTTGACTCTTAAAAAGTGAATTACAACTTTCAATTTCCAATCAAATGAGCCCTCTCTGAAGTTTATACCAGCACCCCTTTCATAAGAACCATATATGCCCCAGGACAACACTTACAACGCCTACCCCCGGGCCCTGGGGGGCTGTGTTGACACCGGAGTTTTTGTTATCTAATGTTTGAATAATTTTCAAAAAACAGGCTATCTCAAAATTTGTAGCGGACGGGCTTGGGGAAATGAGGGCGTGGGGGGGGGGCTAGTTGCCCTTAAATCTCTTGATTCTTAAAAAGTGAACTAGAACTTTCAATTTCCAATCAAATGAGCCCTCTTTGCAGTTTATACGAGCATCCCTTTCATAAGAAACATATGCCCCAGGGCATAACTTACAACGCCTGCCTCCTGGCCCTGGGGGGTCGTGTTGACACCTGAGTTTTTTTTATCTAACTTTTGAACAATTTTTAACTTATTGGCTATCTCAAAATTTTTATCAGATGCATTTGGGGGAAAAGGGGGCGTGCGGGGGGGCGGCTAGTCGCCCTCCACTCCACTCTCTTTTGACTCTCAAAAACTGAACTAGAACTTTCAATTTCCAATCAAATGAGCCCTCTCTGAAGTTTTACGAGCATCCCTTCCATAAGAACTATATATGCCCCCAGGGCATAACTTACAACGACTGCCCCTGGGCACTGGGGGGCTGTGTCGAAACCGAAGTTTTGTTATATGATCTTTGAACTATTTTTAACAAAATAGCTATCTCAAAATTTTTATCGGATGCATTTGGGAAAAAGGGCGTGGGGGGCCTGTATACCCTCCGATATCTTTTGACGCTTAAAAAATCAACTAGAACTTTCAATTTCCAATCAAATGAGCCCTCTCTGAAGTTTATACAGGCATTCCTTCCATAAGAACCATATTTGCCCCCTGGGCATAACTTATAACCCTTGCCCTGAAGACTGTGGGGGGAGTGTCCTGCTCAAAGATATAGTTTCAAAAACTTTCAAGTGTTAGTTGCCTTCCAATCACTTTCGACTATTAAAAAGGGCACTAGCCATTTAAATTTCCAATCGAATGAGCCCTTTTTGACGTTTCAATGACAAGACTTTCTATAAAAACCTTATATGCCCCCAGGGCATAGCTTACAGCCCTTGCCTTGAGGATTGGGGGGGGGGGTGTCATCCTCAAAGACCTAATTTCCAGAATTTTCAACTAAGTTCAACAAAATGGCTATCTCAAAATTTTGATTGGATGTGTTTGGGGAAAAGGAGGGCGTGGGAGGGGGGTTAGTTGCCCTCCAATTACTTTGACTACTAAAAAGGGCACTAGTCCTTTCAATCTCCAATCGAATGAGTCCTTTTTGAAGTTTCTACGACAAAGCTTTCTATACAAACCTTATATGCCCCCAGGGCATAACTAACTATCCCTGCCCTGAGAGCGGGGGGGGGGGAGTTTCCTCCTCAAAAACATAACTTCTACCAGGAAATCAACTATGTAGAACAAAATGGCTATCTCAAAATTTTGATTGGATGTGTTTGGGGAAATAGTGGGCGTGGAAGGGGTGTTAGTTGCCAACCAATCACTTTTGACTCTTCAAAAGGACAATAAAACTCTCGATTTCCAATCAAATGAGCCCCCCTTTGAACTTTATACGACGACCCCTTCCATATCAAGTGCATCTGGGAAAAAAAGTAAATAAATGAATAATAATTAAACATTGGAGCCATATGGCCTTAACTATAGGCAACGCTATAGGGTTGACTCTGATATAGGCCTGCAGCTAGACAGGATAATAGTAAAATGTTGTATTGGCATGTTAAAAAATTTAGATGGAAAAAACATGCCAGTGCAACCAACAATGCCAGATACGAATAAATCAAAATCAGCACTACAGGGTATTGCATCACTTAGCAGCACAGAAGCAGTCAACTTAGTTTTTGCAGCCACATCACAAATTCATCAACCAGAGAATCCAAAACAATATACCATATCTCTGCTCGTAAAAAATCCAGAATCAGACGCCACCAACCAACTGGATCAAACTCAGTGCATAAACAATGAAAAGAATGAAGAGGGGAGTAGTCAGCACAAAGAGCTGACTACTCCCATTGGTGCAAGCATTGACACAAGAGGTACAAGCCGTATGGACAGGATTTACTGCACTTCAGACCTCATGAAAAACGTGATGAAGATTGAAAACATTGTGGTACCCTTCACAGATCACACGGCTTTAGTTACAACTGTCGATTTTGATCCAGACAAGACCGTAATATCAACGTAAAAAAACAAGTATTTTGAGAATGGACCCAGATATATTACGTGAAAAAGAGACCAGAACAATAATTAGAAGTAAAGTAAAAGAATTACTAGGAGTTTATGCTGAAGAAACAGACGTATGCCAGTTTTGGATTAGGTTCAAAGCAAAAATTGGTCATTTCATTAGAAGTCTTGAAAAGCAACAGAGAATAGAGAAACAAGCTCACAAACGCCACCTGTATAGGACATTAACAGACCTAAAGGAGGAAATGGATTAAGGGAAAAGCATCTGGCAAGAGTATTACAAAATAAAACAGCAAATAAGACAAATTGAAGAAAAGAGTTCGAAACCTTCAAGATAAAAAATAGACTACAAGAGTTAGAAGGATTAAGACAGATAACGATGTCAGAAAAGGTTAAAGCGCATGCGAAGAGAATCGAAAACCAAATTGGGAAAGTCAGAACCAAAAACGGTGGAACAACATCGGATCAAACGAAAATATAAAAAGAAACCGCCTCCTTTTACAGGGTGTTGTATAAAAAACCTCAAGTAGGAAACACAACAGAGAACTGCTTCAGTTTCCAGTTCAGATACCAGGTTACAGAAGAAGAAAATGCACAAATAAGAGAAGAGATTACGAGATATGAAGTAGAAAAAGTGATATCCGGGTTAAAAAGTGGAGTATCAGCAGGAATGAATGGGCTAAGCTATAGTTAACGTCAACTTATAGCTAAGCTATAAATTAACGTGGAGCGAAAATCGGGGAATTGTTAGTGAAAGTACTAAATGAAGTTGGGTTAAGAGGATACCCTAAAAGTGAAGTGTTATTTATGTTACTGTTACACAAGGGCGGACCCTGAGAAGACCTGCGAAACTGACGGCGAATTTCCTAAACAAACTGCGACTATAGAATATGTACTAAAGAAGGGGCTAAAAGACTGGAGAAAAGTGCAGCGAAAATAGTGGGATTACCATTACGGTGGAATAAAAAGCAGTAAAGCCCAATATGTACTGACAGTTTCTAGAGACCTTTGCCTTCAGCAAGATAAAAAAAAAACAATGGAAAAAGTATTATGTTGGAACCAATTAGCCCTAGTTGGAGCCAACATAGTGAAGGCGTATGATTCCGTAATATGAGAGATTTTGTGGTTATTAATGTGACTGAAGATGAATTTCGGAAAGGAAATCATAGATAAATTGGAAAGAATATATTTTACACTGAAAGTGGTTATAAAAGTGTATGGAAGCCTGACAAAAATAATAAACCTAGAAAGAGGTCTGCTTCAAGGGGACCCTTGAACCCTTGTCCTTGTTCTAGAATGCTATTTGAATTATATCTCAATCCACTCTTTCGGTATGTAGAAGAAAGAATGTGTGGTGTTAAAGTTTCTGAAAATGTTTTTCTGAAAAGTGCAGCATTCATAGATGACCGAAATTTTATCACAGGAAGTAAAAAAGATGTGAAAACTGTGTGTAAGGGGTTGCATTGGTACAAGGAAGGATTTCACATAAAAATACACACACAAAAGAGCAGTGTACTATCCTTGAACAAATCTGCAAATTATGACAACATAACAAGAAGCTGTTGGCTCCCGTTTGTGGAAAAAGCGCGAGTATTGGGACTGACTTTTGAAAAAGTGCTGAACACAAGACAAATTTGGGAGGGAAAAGTGAATAAAATAGTCAAGGTATTGAGTCAACCGAGAGAAATCCTTTTCAAAACAATGATTGAAAGAGTTATGTATGTCAATACATATTCTGGAGATTTGTAAAGAACTGGGAGGCAGATTTCAGGGTAATTTGCAAGACACTCTTCCTCAGAAACATTTGTGAACTTGTGGTTAAAGAAGAGCCATAAACTACAATTATGAGGCAGTGGGTTCTCCTTTAGTGAATGAGGATGCAGAAGAGAAGGTGAAAATATTAAGCAAAAAATTTCTGAGCCCTTCTGAGGAAAGCAAAGGAATTGGGAGCACTGAGATATGACTTGGGAAAGGAGGAACTAAAGAAGGTATCGTGGGATGTTTTTAGAAGTGAGAAAGAACCAAATTACAGAGCAAGAGAAAAGGAGCCATTCATTGATTGATTTGATGATTGATTCATTGATTGAAGTTATCTTTTAAAAATCTTAGTGAATTGCCATTTAGTTAGGAACAGAAAGAGTTTGTGTACTTCATGATTCATGGAATTTTACCCTTTAGTGACAGAGTAAGTTGCATATTCAAAACCCAAACGCCTACTTGTTCAATGTGTGGAGACAAAGTGCTTGGCAGACTGATATACAAATTGATTCAATGCACCTCAAGTGGTGGATTACCCCAAAGATTACTGGAAATATTAGAAACTGAAGGAATAAAAACAATGTCTGGAGAAGAAAAGAAGAAAGCTCTAAAGCTGTCCTTTTGTGTTAAAGGTAAGCCAAGGAACTATGCACTGTGTTTGTTAGTGACAAGCGTTAGCATGCATGTGTGGAAAATGTGGAAACGTCAAAAGCAAGTCAAAATTCCTTTGGCGAATGTTTGGCTTGATAGTTATTTGGATGACTTGAGACAGAGTTGATTATGGAGGGAGAAAGTAAATGTGGAATGAATGAGTAAAATTGAGTTTTAAATTTGAAGATTTTGATGTAAATGTTATAAAGAATAAATAGTTTTAAACTGTAAATATTATAAAAATTTGAGGAAATGAAAGAAATTGGTAGTTTATTTGTGTGTTTTTAAAGAAGGATTATAATGTCGTGCCTAAAGATATTGTAAGGGCACAGCATTCTACTCCTCCTAGGTTTGTTATGGGGTTGAGGGAAGATTGGGAGGATGGAGGATGATGTATAGTTGATTGAGAAGAAGGTTCTAAGAAAAATATTTGTGTATTATTAATTTGAAAGGGATGCCCTATGGCGGAAGGGCACCCTGCAAAACCGGGAATGGTATTTTTTGTGGTTTTGAAATTTATAGTAGTATACCTTGTCTTCATCAATTATGTTTGGCTACCCATATTAAAGAACAAAAAAAGTTTTTTTTTAAATTATTGTAGGTGGCATTAAAGTTTGAAATTAAGTGAAAAAGATTATTATGTCACCAAGGAGAGGAGGTGGGATTTAAATTTTAAAAAAAGCCTCTCATAGACGGATTTTGGTATGACATTAGAAAAAAAATTTGTCAATATCGACTTATCCCAGGTAAAGATAGGAACAGGGTCACAATAGTGATAAGGAAATATTTAAAGAGAGATGGGCAGAACATTTTGAAAATGTGCTAGACTATGATAGAGGAAAAGACATAAAGAAGAATGAAAAAGTTTGTGACACTTTGGAAATGAAGGAAGATTTGTTTTGCATGGAAGAATTACAGACATAGTAAAAGGATTAAAAAAATCATAAGACCTGAGGTGTTGATAGTATGGTAAATGAATTTCTTAAATATGTTAGTTGTGAAGTAAGAGATAAATTACTGAAGATTATGGATATGATTGCTGAAAAAAGGAAGTACCTAGCTTTAATTAAACTGCTCTATAAGAAGGGCAATAAGAGTTAGTGTGGTAATTATAAAAGCATTAGCTTGGTTTTATTAAAACAAAATACTTAGTTTTACAATATTTTATGGACTTAGAGATGCTGTAGATATAGTTTTAAGAAAAAAACAGAGTAGTTTTCAGAATGGGAGATTATACATTAGCCAATTTTTCACTTCTAGGGTAAAAATTGAGAAGTACCTGAATCATTTGACCCCATAGTTCTCAGTTTTATAGATTATGAGCAAGCCTTTGATTCAGCCAAGTAAATCAAGAGCTTTAGTGAAAGTACTATCGATGTATGGTATATGAGATGAATACATTAAAGTGATTAGTGCTGCATGCAAGAACAAAATTGTTGTGGTTAAGGTAAGATATGAGGTTATAGCTGATCTCACATTGAATCAGTTAAGCAGGGCTGTTTTGTATCCCTATTCATATTGATCATTTTATCTCAAATTGCAGCTTGGAGTAATCTAATGATTTTCTCTTGTGAAGCTCCTGAGTTGATGATTGAAGTTGTTTAGTGATCAGGTCCATTTGGATGATCAGTAACTTCCCAGTTGAGTTTATACTTTCTTGAGGACCACTCAGCATCCAGCCTTTGCTTGAAAATGTCAACAAATTCAGCAGTAACTGTGTCTTCAGAGAGTATATTCTAATTGCTGACAATTCTTGAGGAAAAGAGTTGAGTGCAGACTCTGGTTAGAGTAGACTACATAACAAGTTTCAGCCAGGAGCATGTAATTAAATTGGTTTCAGTATGGTGTCACCTCTGTTTCTCCTGTATACAGGTGTTGGGAGTTCCAGCTTAGCTAGTCTTGCAAGGTAGGAAAGTTCCTGCATGCCAGTGACCTGTCTCTACATATCTTCCAAAAATTTCATATATATATATATTTTTTTTTTTACCAGGGAGGCTAGAGACATTCCAACTTCAAATTTTGGGGGAGCAAGTGGAAAGGGTATGCTTGATCAGTCCCAGAGTTGGACTAGCACCAGCAGCACACTTCTTAGCATAAGTACTTAATTTTAATCTTTTCCCAATGCTGACAAAGAAATCTTGCTCATTATCTGTAGAGAAGATTGGGTGGCCTTAGTGAAAATAAGAGCAAAAAAATTCTTTTTGTTACAAGTAAATGATATGGCACTTGGCAATACTGAATTCAAGAAACCAGCATATCTTAATGCAGCCGGTTCAAACGCTCTAATATGAATAGGGAACACGCCTGAAAATGCTGTTATTACTTCTGACCATGCACTTCGAAAAAATTTGAAGATTGCCAACATTGAAATTTTTTGAGCTGATTATAGTTTTCTCAGAATATTTTTTTCTTAAGAGCAAGAATCCAAACTGGAACAGCATATAAGACGGTACACTCCACAGCCGACGTGTACAATTTCCTGAGTGCAAAAGGTTTTAGGCCCCAGGTTGTTTTTGCTGCACATAAGAGACGACTTGAATATTGTTTAGCTGAATCACTCCTACTAACAACGTGGTTTGTCAACAATAATTTTCTATCCAAAATAATACCCAAATATTTAACATTATTTTTCACATCAACAATATCACCACCAAATTTCAGAGTACGTTTTGGAATTTTATGCTTATTAGTAAATAAAACAGCTTCAGTTTTATTTTTATCAAATTCAAGTCTATTTTTAACAGCCCACTGCACAAACTTTGTTTGTACTGAGCTATTTCTTCCAGTTGACAAATATTTTCTGAACTTATTATTACACAAATATCATCTGCATAAGCTTGTATAATACAGTTTTTTTTCAATTTTCTCATTCAAAAGATAATTTATGTTAATTAACCATAGAAAGAGGGATAAAATTCCACCCTGAGGACATAATTTTTCCAGAGCCCTTGAAACTTTATTTTGGTATATAACTGCACGGTCATTAAAATAACCTTGAACTAATTTTATCAACTTTCCCGGACATTCTTTTTCTATCAATTTCTTAATTATTCCTGGATGTCAACTACTACTACTACTAACAACTCATCGCAGCACCAAGCCGCCTGAGGCCAACACAGCTACAAATGCTCCTCCTCCACCCCAATCTATTCAAAGCCTCCCTTTTTACACCCGCCCACGAAGTTCCCATTTCCTTTGAATCTTTCTTTATGACGTCATCCTACCCCAGACAAGGAAGACCTGCTTTCCATTTAGCCCTAGATGGTTGGCCAAAAAGAACAATCTTGGGCAATCTGTCATCCTTCATCCACACAACATGCCATAGCCACCTCAACCTTTGTTTCATTATAACCCCATTAACACTATCATCTTTTTGAAACCACTTTGAAAAAGTTCATCACCTGCTTCATCCAGTGATGAAGTTCTACTACCACCTTTTAACACATGCACTGGCTGAATACATCTCCACCTGACCAACATATCTTATGAATAGTTTGCCATGGATCTAAGCTAGCTTTTTCTTCACAAAACTTTTTCCAATCTTCTCTCTTAGCTCTTGCAATTTCATATTTACAGTCCCTAAGGGAATTTTTCATATTTACTGCACTTTCTAAATCATCAAAATGTTATAAATTCTCAAATTCCTTCTATAATCTTGTCTTAATTTTGTCATTCCGGACTCCACCACCTTGCATACCTTCTTGATCTTTTAGTACCAAAATCTGTGATTGAACCCGCAGTGGCTTCAGAAAACAACATTCCGAAACTTTAAACATCCATGTCTAAATCTTGTGCGGACGACACAGAAAGCGAATACACATCACTTATTCTACTAGAAGAGTTGACATAATACATCAGCACATTTGAGCCATTTATTACGACTAAGTTCTTATTTGCAAAACAATCATTTAAAACTTTTGCTCTTCTATCACTATTGCACCTTGTCATCTAAATCCGGCTTTTAACATTAAAGTCACCACCAACAACATGATTACCATGATTGCTTAACCCATCAGTTACAGCTAATACATTAGATACTGACTGAATTGACAGGGGGCAATATATTGACAAAACAACAACTTTATGACATGGCAAATAAATAGACAGAGTTACACATTCATTAGACGAATCATCAAAATTAATATCTGCACGAAAACATTTTTTAATCAAAACAGCTGCCCTAAAAAACCTCTTATCGTAATCAAGTTTTGAAAAACAACCATATTCTCTTGGAATGCACGAAAGCTTTCCGAACTTTTTAACATAGGGTTCATGCAGCAGAACAACATCTGGCTTTCTTTCTGCAACGGTTTGTTGTAATTGCACCATTGCATGGAAAGAATGCTGTAAGTTAATCAGGATGAAAGACAATGATCTATTCACATAATTTACACTGCCTTATCGCAACATTAGTTGTCATACAGAATTTAGACTTTCAGTTTTGCTATTATCTGTTGTGCAGATGGGCACTTTTTAATTTCGTATAGCACATGCAGGCTTCCATAGCAGGATGGACTTTTGGAGTTTTGGGCTAACTTCAAGTACAATATTGACAATGTTTATGTCTTTCCTCGATGTTGTGACAACTTTCAGTAGCTCACCTTAACCAACCATGTCTTTAAAATAATAGTTACTTTCCAAGAAATCTGTGTAGAACGAATCGGCATCTTCACACTCCGTGACATCATGCACAATTATTCTTGGCATCTTTCTCTTCACTTGCACAGCTTTATACTTTGTCACCTTTACTTTCTTGTTAAATGCAGAAATTGCCTCTTCTGCATTGGACTCTTAACCCAGTTCAAGTATAATTGTGCCATTCTTCACTGGTACTGTTCTTTTCACAGCAACTTTTTGTTGTGTTCATCAATAGCCTGGTAAAAACTTTTGGTCAGCTTTCCTAAATCATTTTGGCCAAGAAGCTTATCATTATTTTCGTCAGATTCCATGGGTTCCAGAATAACTTAATAAACATTTGGGCCTTGTACTGCTGATACAAATGAAAAGGGCAAGGTTGCAGTTGACTGTGCAACCCCAAACACAGAAATTGGTGTTTTATTCAGGTAACCAATATGTTCTTGTAGTTTCACAATTGTTTGCAGATGGTGAATCTTGTTACAAAGTAGTTCTGAGGTCTTTTCTATAACATTCTGATGTAGAACAAGGATCTGGTCCCATATTTCTTTAACATTGTCCTTCCTGCCAGGGACTTTTTTACATTTACAAAAACTTCTTTCAGCAGTCCTAATAACACAGCAACACTTTTTTTGTTGTTCAACAGGACATAGAATTTTGAAACCATTTTGACTAGGCACATCAAGGCCTGAAGCCATTACAACTGTCACTTGGGCAAAAGTGAGAGTCAAACCCAGTCTACAGTAACCATATTTCTCAGATAACCAATATTCACTAGATTATTTACATTTTTGTTTGTGTGATTTGTACATAGATTAGACCAAATAATGTGACAGAACTTCAGCTGTCCTATATAGTCTGATGTAATTTTAACACTATTCAGTGCTGTATATCAATTCAGGATATATATTTGCACATTGGGGGTGGGGGGTAAATTTTATTTCTGATGTAGATTAGAGCTAAGTTTAAACTTTACCCCCACCCCCTAAAGTGCAAATATATACCCTGAATTGATATAGGCCTATATAGGGATGTGGATAAAATTCATTTCCAACAAAAATGATTATTATCATAGGCAGCACAATAACACTGCCTAAGTAAAGAACGATGTTGGCACAATGTATTATTTTTTTTTTTTTTCAAAGCCAGGCACTCATATCAAAGGAGTTGTTGTAGAAACTTCGAAAAGGGCTCATTTGATTGGAAATTGGAGTGGCTAGTGCCCTTTTTAATGTCAGCAAGTGAAATGGTCTAAACCCCCTTATTGGAGCTATTTTTTCAATCCATTCATTGTTGTCAATCGCTGTCCACAAGTTATGCAAGCTGTCTATTGTTCATATATAAGGTTTTTATCAAAGAGGTAATCGCATAGACTTTGAAAAAAGCCTCATTCGATTTAAATTGAAAGTTTTAGATCTGTTTTTTAAAGTCAAGAATAATCGGACAGTAAGCACCCCCCCATGCCATAAAAACTTTGAAACTTTTTGCGATCAAAAACGAACAAAAATTAATTAAAAAAACTGTCCGAAAAATAATTTTTTAAAACAAAAGTAAAGGCCTTTTTAAACTTAAGATCAGGATATAAAAATCCCTGTTAAAATTCAAACTAAAAACGACCAGAAATTACTATTAAAGAATAAATGAAACCCAAAACGAACAGAAATTAAATAAACAATCATAGCAAAAACATACAACAATTAATAATATAAATGAATAAATAGATCTTAAAGCAAGTAATGCTTAGATTGACTATTAAAATCAAGCTTAAAAAGAAAACAAATATTTTGCTATTAAAGTATAGATGAAACTTAAAACGAACAGAAATTAAATAACAATCAATACGAACAAACATACAATATATATTAATGTAAATGAATAAATAAATCTTAAAACGAAAGGAAACTTAAATTGAATATGCAAATCAAGTTTGAATCGAATAGAAATAACTACCAACAAGAGTTTGTGTATCGCCTCATTGCAGAAGCCTAAAACCTATTGCGTCATTGGCGCTTTACTGAAAACAATTCTTTCATTAATTAAGATTTTAGGGAATAAATACCAGCATATGTATATTAAATTGACAATGCACATTTTTTTCAGTGAACTCATTTGAATTTTTTTTTCAGTAAAGTACAATTTATACTCTGGATTTTAGAAAGCATAAGGGATCTGAACCATATTCATCTTAATTTGTCATGGTTTTGAGATTGACTCTAATATTTATTTTAATATTTGTTTGTTTTGGGTTTCATTTATTTATTGATACTGATTTGGGATATTTTTATGCTTGGTAGATTATATGATAGTCCGGACGCCAGGTGTTGAAAGTCTGAATCATACCACGACGGAATGGGGCTGCTACAAGAATTAGCCTACCCTCCACCCCCTAAATTGACCATGCGGATTCAAAAATACCAATGGCACTTGCTTGCGATTAGTGGAACGCTCTAAAACTTGATATTTTATTATATTTTGGTGTTTTATGCAAGAAAATACATGTTCCACAGTTTAAAGTGCAGTTTTCCGCTCAAATAGAAATGCCTGGAAGCCATAGAATATTTTCATGGCAAACTAACACGATTAGTTACAAAAAATGGCAGAGTTAAAAAAAAATTGCAAAACTATGTGAGTCTTGAACAGTCTTGGAAAGTATAAACAAAATCAAATTGAATATTAGATATATAATGATATTAATTGTTGAAAGATCTATCAGTTCAAGATTTTTTTTCACTGTAATTTTATTTGCATTTTCAATGCTGTAAGAACTGGAAAATAATAAATTTGTAATATACGAGTAATTCGTTTTCAGTGAAGCACCAATGACGCAGTGCGCTTTAGGTTTTTACAGTTAAAGAAGGGGGCAGTATCCAAATTTTGTTTGTAGTGAAACTATATTTGTCTTGACTAATCTTGAAAAGAACTAATAAGTTAAACTGAATATTTGATGCATAATGATATTAATTGCTAAAAGCTCATCAGTTCAAAATTTTACTGTAATTTTAATATTTATTTTCAATATTACTGTAATCAATTTTCAATTTTACTGTAATTTTGATATTTATTTTCAATATTAAGTACAAAAGAAAACATTTGTAATATAATTCGTTTTCAGTAAAGCGCCAATGACGCAGTAGGTTTTAGGCTTCTGCAGTGAGGCGATACCCAAATTCTTGTCTGTAGTTATTTTTATTCGATTCAAACTGATTTACAGATTCAATTTAGGTTTCACTCATTTTAAGATTTATTTATTCATTTAAATTAATATATATTGTATGTTTGTTCGCATTGATTTTTATTTAATTTATGTTCGTTTTAATTTTAATTTATAATTTAATATAAAAATATTTGTTTTATTTTTAATATTTATTTTAATATTAAATCTAAGCATTACTCGCTTTAAGATCTATTTATTTATTTATATTAGTATCTGTTGTATGTTTTTGCTATGATTGTTTGTTTAATTTCTGTTCGTTTTGGGTTTCATTTATTCTTTAATTGTAATTTCTGGTCGTTTTGAGTTTGAATTTTAACAGGTATTTGTATCTCCTGAGCTTAAGTTTAAATGGCCTTTACTTTTCTTTGAAAAACTTATTTTTCGGACAGTTTTTTTAATTAATTTTTGTTCGTTTTTGATCGCAAAAAGTTTCAAGTTTGTATGGCATGGGAGGGTGCTTGCTGTCCAATTATTCTTTACTTTAAAAAACAGATCTAAAACTTTCAATTGAAATCGAATGAGGCTTTTTTAAAAGTCTATGCAATTACCTCTTTGATAAGAAACCTTATATATGAACAATAGACCGCTTGCATAACTTGTGGACAGCGATAGACAACATTGAATGGATTGAAAAAATAGCTCCAATAAGAGGGTTTAAACCATTTCCCTTGCTGACACAAGGGGATCAAGACTGTTTGGAATTGACCTTAATAGGAGTTTGTGTGCTAAAGCAATTTTGTATCTATCACAGAGTATGTCTTTTAACCTTATAATTGGATAATTATAATAGATTTCCTATGTGTTCTTCCCATACAAAACCCCTTTCCATAAGTTAAAAACCCCCTTTAATAAGTTATGCCCCTGGACATAACTTACAACGCCTACCCCCGGGCCCTGGTGGGCTGTGTCGACACCGGAGTTTTTTGTAATCAGAGCTTTGAACTATTTTAACAAAATGTTGCAGTGCTAGTTGCACTCCAATCACTTTCGACTATAAAAAAGGGCACTAGCCCTTTAATTTCCAATCGAATGAGCCTGTTTTGAAAAACCTTATATGCCCTCAGGTAATATCTTAAAACCCTTGCCCTGAAGGTTGTGGGGGAGTGTCCTCCTCAAAAACATATTTTCTAACTAGAAATCAACTACGCTGAACAAAATGGCTATCTCAAAATTTTGATTGGAGGTGTTTGGGGAAATGATGGGCGTCGGAGGAGGGGGCGGGGGCTACTTGCACTCCAATCACTTTTGACTATTAAAAAGGGCACTAACCCTTTAATTTCCAATCGAATGAGCCTGTTTTGAAGTTTCTACGACAACGCTTTCTATAAAAACCTTATATGACCCCAGGGCATAACTTAAAACCCTTGTCCTGATGGTTTTGGGGGAGTGTACTCCTCAAATATACTTTTTCTATTTGGAAATCAACTATGCTGAACAAAATGGCTATCTCAAAATTCTGATTGGATGTGTTTGAGGAAAAGATGGGCGTGGGGAGAAGGGGGCTAGTTACATTCCAATCACTTTCGACTATTAAAAAGGGCACTAGCCCTTTAATTTTCAATGGAATGAGCATGTTTGGAAGTTTCTACGACAACGCCTTCTATAAAAACCTTATATGCCCCCACGGCATATCTTAAAACCCCTGCCCTGAGGATTTTGGGGGAGTGTCCTCCTCAAAAATATATTTTCTAATGAAAATCAACTACGCTGAACAAAATGGCTATCTGAAAATTTTGATTGGATGTGTTTGGGGAAATGATGGGCGTGAGAGGGGGGCTAGTTACAATCCAATCACTTTCGACTGTTAAAAAGGGCACTAGCTCTTTGATTTCCAATTGAAAGAGCATGTTTTGAACTTTCTACGACAACGCCTTCTATAAAAACCTTGTATGCCCCCAGGGCATAACTTAAAACTCTTGCCCTGAGGGTGGTGGGGAAGTGTCCTCTTCAAAAATATATTTCCTATCTGGAAATCAACTACGCTGAACAAAATGGCTATCTGAAAATTTTGATTGGATGTGTTTGGGGAAATGATGGGCGTGGGGGGGGGCTAGTTGCCCTCCAATCACTTTCGACTATTAAAAAGGGCACTATCCCTTTAATTTCCAATCGAATGAGCCTGTTTTGAAGTTTCTACGACAACGCTTTCTATAAAAACCTTATATGCCCCCAGGGCATAACTTAAAACCCTGGCCCTGAGGGTTGTGGGGGAGTATCCTCCTCAAAATATATTTTCTATCTGTAAATCAACTACGCTGAACAAAATGGCTATCTCAAAATTTTGATTGGATGTGTTTGGGGGAATGAGGGGAGTGGGGGGGCTCGTTGCCCTCCAATCACTTTCAACTATTAAAAAGGGCACTAGCCCTTTCAATTTCCAATCGAAGGAGCCTGTTTTGAAGTTTCTACGACAACTCCTTCTATAAAAACCTTATATGCGCCCGGGGCATAACTTAAAAGCCATGCCCTGAGGGTTGTGGGGGAGTGTCCTCCTCAAAAAAATATTTTCTATCTGAAAATCAACTACGCTGAACAAAATGGCTATCTCAAAATTTTGATTGGATGTGTTTGGGGAAAGGATGGGCGTGGGGGGGGCTAGTTACACTCCAATCACTTTCAACTATTAAAAAGGGCACTAGCTCTTTAATTTCCAATCGAATGAGCCTGTTTTGAAGTTTCTACGACAACTCCTTCTATAAAAACCTTATATGCCCCCAGGGAATAACTTAAAACCCTTGCCCTGAGGATTTTGGGGGGTGTCCTCCTCAAAAATATATTTTCTAATGAAAATCAACTACGCTGAACAAAATGGCTATCTGAAAATTTTGATTGGATGTGTTTGGGGAAATGATGGGCGTGAGAGGGGGGCTAGTTACACTCCAATCACTGTCGACTATTAAAAAGGACACTAGCTCTTTAATTTTCAATCGAATGATCCTGATTTGAAGTTTTTACGACAACTCCTTCTATGAAAACCTTATATGCCCCCAGGGCATAACTTAAACCCTTGCCCTGAGGGTTGTGGGGGAGTATCCTCCTCAAAAATATATTTTCTATCTGGAAATCAACTACGCTGAACAAAATGGTTATCTGAAAATTTTGATTGAATGTGTTTGGGGAAATGATGGGCGTGGGGGGGGGGGGGGTTGCTAGTTGCCCTCCAATCACTTTCGACTATAAAAAAGGGCACTAGACCTTTAATTTTCAATCGAATGAGCCTGTTTTGAAGTTTTGACGACAATGCCTTTTATTAAAACCATATAGATCCACAGGAAATGAATTAATATCCTTGCCATGGTGGATGTGTGGGATGGTCCTCCTCAAAAATATATTGTCTTTCTGAAAATTAACAAAACTGAAATAAATTAGTATCTCAAAATTTTGAGTTGCTGTGTTAGGGGAAATGACGGGCGTGGAGGGGGGGGGATAGTTGCCCTCCAATCATTTTCGACTATTAAAAAAGACACTAGAACTCTCGATTTCCAATCAAATGAGCCCTCTTTGAAGTTTATACGACGACCCCTTCCATATGAAGTGCCTCTGGGAAAAAAAAAATAATAATAAATCAGAGGCAACGCTGTAGCGTTGCCTATAGTAAAGGCCATACGGCTCCAATGTTTTATTATTATTTTTTTTTCAGAGGCACTTCATATGGAAGGGGTCATCGTAGAAGCTTCAAGGGGGCTCATTTGATTGGAATTCGAGAGTTCTAGTGCCCTTTTTAAAACAGGCTCATTCGATTGGAAATTAAAGGGCTAGTGCCCTTTTTAATAGTCGAAAATGATTGGAGGGCAACTAGCCCCCCCCACCGCCGATCATTCCCCCAAACACATCCAATCAAAATTTTCAGATAGCCATTTTGTTCAGCGTAGTTGATTTTCATTAGAAAATATATTTTTGAGGATGATACTCCCCCAAAAACCTCAGGGCAAGGGTTTTAAGTTATGCCCTGGGGGCATATAAGGTTTTTATAGAAGGAGTTGTCGTAGAAACTTCAAAACAGGCTCATTCGATTGGAAATTAAAGAGCTAGTGCCCTTTTTAATAGTTGAAAGTGATTGGATTGTAACTAGCCCCCTCACGCCCATAATTTCCCAAACACATCCAATCAAAATTTTCAGATAGCCATTTTGTTCAGCGTAGTTGATTTCCAAATAGAAAATATATTTTTGAGGAGGACACTCCCCCACAACCTTTAGGGCTAGGGTATTAAGTTAGGCCCTTAGGCCATATAAGGTTTTTCTAAAAGGCGTTCTTTTAGAAACTTCAAAACAAGATGATTCATTTGTAAATTAAAGGCCGAGTACCCTTTTTAAGATTCGAAAGTGACTTGAGTTCTACTTGCCCCCCTCCCCCCCCCACCCTCATTATTTCCCAAACATATCCAATTAAAATTTTCAGATAGCCAATTTGCTCCGCGTAGTTGAATTCCGTATATAAAATATGTTTTTGAGGAGGACACTCCCCCACAACCCACAGGGCCAGGGTTTTAAGTTATGCCCTGGGGGCATATAAGGTGTTTATAGAAAGCTTAGTCGTAGAAACTTCAAAAAAGGCTAATTCGATTGAATATTAAAGAGCTAGTGCCCTTTTTAATAGCCAAAAGTGATTGGAGTGTAACTAGCCCGCGCCCCCCCCCCACGCCGATCATTTCCCCAAACCCATTCAATCAAAATTTTCAGATAGCCATTTTGTTCAGCTTTGTGGATTCCCAAATAAAAAATATTTTTTTGAGGAGGACTCTCCCCCACAACCCTCAGGGCAAGGTTTTTAAGTTATGCCCTGGGGGCATATAAGGTTTTTTATTACTTTCCAATCACTTTCGACTATTAAAAAGGGCACTAGCCCTTTAATTTCCTATTGAATGAGCCTGTTTTGAAGTTTCTACGACAACGCCTTCTATAAAAACCTTATATGCCCCCAGGGCATAACTTAAAACCCTTGCCCTGAGGGTTGTGGGGGAGTATCCTCCTCAAAAAATGTTTTCTATCTGGAAATAAAATACGCTGAACAAAATAGCTATCTGAAAAGTTTGATTGGATGTCTTTGGGGGAATGATGGGCATGGGGGGGGGGGGTTGCTAGTGGCCCACCAAGTACTTTTGACTATTAAAATGGGCAATAGCCCTTTGAATTTCTAATCAAATGAGCCTGTTTTGAAGTTTATTCGGCACCACCTTCTATAAAAACCGCATAAGCCCCCAGGGCATAACTTAAAACCCTTGCCCTGAGGGTTGTGTGGGAGTATCCTCCTCCAAATATATTTTTTATTTGGAAATTAACTACGCTGCACAAAATGGCTATCTCAAAATTTTGATTGGATGTGTTTGGGGGAATGATGGGCATCGGGGGAGGGGGGCTAGTTACCTTCCAATCACTTACGACTATTAAAAAGTGCCCTAGCATTTTAAATTCATATTAATTTAGCATATTTCGAATTTTCTACGGCAGCACCGTCTATAAAAACCTCACCTGCCCCCAGGGAACTTATCGAGCGCCGTACTCTGAGGGTTGTGGAGTTGTGCCTACTTCAAAATTTAGTTGTCAATCTTGATATCCGTGACAATAAGGAAATTAGCAAACTCAAAATTTTGATTGAATGCGTTTGGAAATCTTATGGGCGTGGGGGGGGGCTAGTTGAACTCCCATCACATTCGAATATTAAAAAGGGCCCTAGCCCTTTAATTTCCAATCGAATGAGCCTGTTTCGAAGTTTCTACGACAACGCCTTCTATAAAAACCTTATATGCCCCCAGGGAATAACTTAAAACCCTTGCCCTGAGGATTTTGGGGGAGTGTCCTCCTCAAAAATATATTTTATACTGAAAATCAACTACGCTGAACAAAATGGCTATCTGAAAATTTTGATTGGATGTGTTTGGGGAAATGATGGGCGTGAGAGGGGGGCTAGTTACACTCCAATCACTTTCGACTATTAAAAAGGGCACTAGCCCTTTAATTTCCTATTGAATGAGCCTGATTTGAAGTTTCTATGACAACGCCTTCTATGAAAACCTTATATGCCCCCAGGGCATAACTTAAAACCCTTGCCCTGAGGGTTTTGGGGGAGTATCCTCCTCAAAATATATTTTCTATCTGGATATCAAGTACGCTGAACAAAATGGCTATCTGAAAATTTTGATTGGATGTGTTTGGGGAAAGGATGGGCGTGGGGGGGGGGGTTGCTAGTTGCCCTCCAATCACTTTCGACTATTAAAAAGGGCACTAGCCCTTTAATTTTCAATCGAATGAGCCTTTTTTGAAGTTTCTACGACAACACCTTCTATCAAAACCTTATATGCCCCCAGGGCATAACTTAAAACCCTTGCCCTTAGGGTTGTGGGGGAGTGTCCTCCTCAAACACATATTTTCTATTTGGAAATCAACTACGCTGAACAAAATGGATATCTCAAAATTTTGATTGGATGTGTTTGGGGAAATGATGGTCGTGGGGGGGGCTAGTTACAATCCAATCACTTTCAACTATTAAAAAGGGCACTAGCTCTTTAATTTCCAATCGAATGAGCCTGTTTTGAAGTTTCTACGACAACTCCTTCTATAAAAACCTTATATGCCCCCAGGGAATAACTTAAAACCCTTGCCCTGAGGATTTTGGGGGGTGTCCTCCTCAAAAATATATTTTCTAATGAAAATCAACTACGCTGAACAAAATGGCTATCTGAAAATTTTGATTGGATGTGTTTGGGGAAATGATGGGCGTGAGAGGGGGGCTAGTTACACTCCAATCACTTTCTACTATTAAAAAGGGCACTAGCCCTTTAATTTCCTATTGAATGAGCCTGTTTTGAAGTTTTTACGACAACTCCTTCTATGAAAACCTTATCTGCCCCCAGGGCATAACTTAAAACCCTTGCCCTGAGGGTTGTGGGGGAGTTTCCTCCTCAAAATATATTTTCTATCTGGAAATCAATTACGCTGAACAAAATGGCTATCTGAAAATTTTGATTGGAGGGGTTTGGGGAAAGGATGGGCGTGGGGGGGGGGGGTTGCTAGTTGCCCTCCAATCACTTTCGACTATCAAAAAGGGCACTAGACCTTTAATTTTCAATCGAATGAGCCTGTTTTGAAGTTTTGAAGACAACGCCTTCTATAAAAACCTTATATGCCCCCAGGGCATAACTTAAAACCCTTGACCGGAGGGGTGTGGGGGAGTATCATCCTCAAAAAGATATTTTCTATCTGGAAATCAACTACGCCGAACTAAATGGCTATCTCAAAATTTTGATTGAATGTGTTTGGGGGACTGATGAGCGTGGGGGGGGGGGGCGAGTTGCCCTCCAATCATTTTCGACTATTAAAAAGGACACTAGAACTCTCGATTTCCAATCAAATGAGCCCCCTTTGAAGCTTCTACGATGACCCCTTCCATATGAAGTGCCTCTGGGAAAAAAAAAATAATAATAAATCAGAGGCAACGCTGTAGCGTTGCCTATAGTAAAGGCCAGACGGCTCCAATGTTTTATTATTATTTTTTTTTCAGAGGCACTTCATATGGAAGGGGTCATCGTAGAAGCTTCAAGGGGGCTCATTTGATTGGAATTCGAGAGTTCTAGTGCCCTTTTTAAAACAGGCTCATTCGATTGGAAATTAAAGGGCTAGTGCCCTTTTTAATAGTCGAAAATGATTGGAGGGCAACTAGCCCCCCCACCGCCGATCATTCCCCCAAACACATCCAATCAAAATTTTCAGATAGCCATTTTGTTCAGCGTAGTTGATTTTCATTAGAAAATATATTTTTGAGGAGGACACTCCCCCAAAATCCTCAGGGCAAGGGTTTTAGTTATTCCCTGGGGGCATATAAGGTTTTTATAGAAGGAGTTGTCGTAGAAACTTCAAAACAGGCTCATTCGATTGGAAATTAAAGAGCTAGTGCCCTTTTTAATAGTTGAAAGTGATTGGATTGTAACTAGCTTCCCCCCCACGCCCATAATTCCCCCAAACACATCCAATAAAAATTTTGAGATAGACATTTTGTTCAGCGTAGTTGATTTCCAGATAGAAAGTTTGTTCTGGTGGAGGATACTCACCACAACCCTCGGGACAAGTGTTCTAAGTTGTCCTCCTGGGGCGTATAAGGTGTTTATAGAATACGCCGTCTTAGAACCTTATAAAAAAGCTAAGGCAATAGGAAATTAAAGAGCTAGTGCCCTTTTAATAGTCGAAAGTGATTGGAGTGTAACTTGCCCCCTCCCCCTCCCCACGCCCATCATTTCCCCAAACACATCCAATCAAAATTTTGAGATGGCCATTTTGTTTAGCGTAGTTGATTTCCAGATAGAAAATATGTTTTTGAGAAGGACACTCCCACAACCCTCAGGGCAAGGGTTTTAAGTTATGCCCTGGGGGCTTATAAGGTTTTTATAGAAGGCGTTGTCGTAGAAACTTCAAAACAGCTCATTCGATTGGAAATTAAAGAGCTAGTGCCCTTTTAATAGTCGAAAGTGATTGGAGTGTAACTAGCCCCTTCCCCCCCCCCAACGCCCATCATTTCCCAAACATATCCAATAAAAATTTTGAGATAGCCATTTTGTTCATCGTTGTTGATTTCCAGATAGAAAATATACTTTTCAGGAGTAAACTCCCCCACAAAAATCGGGGCAAGGGTTTTAAGTTATGCCCTGGGGCCCTATAAGGTTTTTTATTACTTTCCAATCACTTTCGACTATTAAAAAGGGCACTAGCCCTTTAATTTCCTATTGAATGAGCCTGTTTTGAAGTTTTTACGACAACTCATTCTATGTAAACCTTATATGCCCCCAGGGCATAACTTAAAACCCTTGCCCTGAGGGTTGTGGGGGAGTATCCTCCTCAAAATATATTTTCTATCTGGAAATCAATTACGCTGAACAAAATGGCTATCTGAAAATTTGGATTGGAGGTGTTTGGGGAAATGATAGGCGTGGGGGGGGGTTGCTAGTTGCCCTCAAATCATTGTCAACTATTAAAAAGAACACTAGCCCTTTAATGTCCTATCAAATGAGCCTGTTTTGGAGTTTCTACAACAACGTCTTCTACACAAGCCTTAAATGACCTCAGGGCATAACTTTAAATCCTTGCCCTAAGGGTTGTTGGGGAGTATGCTCGTCAAAATATATTTTCTATCTGGAAATCAACTACTCTGAACAAAATGGCTATCTCAAAGTTTTGATTGGATGTGTTGGGGGAAAGGATGGGCGTGGGGGGGGGGGGTTGCTAGTTGCCCTCCAATCACTTTCGACTATTAAAAAGGGCACTAGCCCTTTAATTTGCAATCGAATGAGCCTGTTTTGAAGTTTCTACGACAACGCCTTCTATAAAAACCTTATATGCCCCCAGGCCATAACTTAAAACCCTTGCCCTGAGGTTTGTGGGGGATTATCCTCCTCAAAATATATTTTCTATCTGGAAATCAACTACGCTGAACAAAATGGCTATCTCAAAATTTTTATTGGATGTGTGTGGGGGAATGATGGACGTGGGGGGGGGGGGGGGGCGGCCAGCTGACCACCAAACATTTTGGACCATTAAAAAGGACACTAGCCCTTGAATTTCCAGTCGAATGAGTCTATTTTGACGTTTCTCCTACGACATCTTCTATAAAAAACCATATCTGCCCCCAGAGCATAACTTAAAACCCAGGCCCTGAGAGTTGTGGAATAGTAGCTACCTCAAACATATCTTTACCTTTTCAAATTCAAATACGGGGAACAACAGGCCGATTACAAAAGTTTGATCTAATGTGTTTGGGTAAATGATGGGCGTGGGGGGGGGGGGGGCTAGTTAAAAACCAAACACTTTCGACTATTAAAAAGGGCACTAGCGCTTTAATTTCCAATCGAATGAGCCTGTTTTGAAGTTTCTACGACAACTCCTTCTATAAAAACCTTATATGCCCCCAGGGAATAACTTAAAACCCTTGCCCTGAGGATTTTGGGGGAGTGTCCTCCTCAAAAATATATTTTCTAATGCAAATCAACTACGCTGAACAAAATGGCTATCTGAAAATTTTGATTGGATGTGTTTGGGGAAATGATGGGCGTGAGAGGGGGGCTAGTTACACTCCAATCACTTTCGACTATTAAAAAGGGCACTAGCCCTTTAATTTCCTATTGAATGAGCCTGTTTTGAAGTTTCTAAGACAACGCATTCTATAAAAAACTTATATGCCCCCAGGGCATAACTTATAAACCGTGCCCAGTGGGTTGTGGGGGAGTGTCCTCCTCAAAAATTTAATGCCTCTTTAGACATAAAACACTGCGCAAAAATTTGCTGACTCAAATTGTTTAGTTGTTGTGTCTGGGGAATTGTTGGACGTCGGGGGAGGGGGGCTTCTTGTACTCCAACCCCTTTTGACGATTATAAAGGGCAGTAGCCTTTTAATTTCAAATTGAATGAGTCAATTTTGAATTTTCAATGGCAACGCCACCTATAAAAACCGTACCTGCCCCCAGGGACTAACTTAGAACTCTTATTCAGAGGGTTGTGGGTGAGTACAATCGTCAAAAACAAATTTTAAATCCGGAACTAAACTACACTAAGACATATAACTCGCTCAAAATTTTTATTGGAGGTGTTTGGGGTAATGATGGGCGTGGGGGGGGGCTAGTTACAATCCAATCACTTTCAACTATTAAAAATGGCACTAGCCCTTTAATTTCCAATCGAATGAGCCTGTTTTGAAGTTTCTACGACAACGCCTTCTATAAAAACCTTATAGGCCCCCAGGGAATAACTTAAAACCCTTGCCCTGAGGATTTTGGGGGGATGTCCTCCTCAAAAATATATTTTCTAATGAAAATCAACTACGCTGAACAAAATGGCTATCTGAAAATTTTGATTGGATGTGTTTGGGGAAATGATGGGCGTGAGAGGGGGGCTAGTTACACTCCAATCACTTTCGACTATTAAAAAGGGCACTAGCACTTTAATTTCCTATCGAATGAGCCTGTTTTGAAGTTTCTATGACAACGCCTTCTATAAAAACCTTATATGCCCCCAGGGCATAACTTAAAACCCTTGCCCTGAGGGTTGTGGGGGAGTATCCTCCTCAAAATATATTTTCTATCTGGAAATCAACTACGCTGAACAAAATGGCTATTTGAAAATTTTGATTGGATGTGTTTGGGGAAATGATGGGCGTGGGGGGGGGGGTTGCTAGTTGCCCTCCAATCACTTTCGACTATTAAAAAGGGCACTAGCCCTTTAATTTCCTATAGAATGAAGCTTTATGTAAGTGTCTCCGACAACACCTTCTATAAAAACCTGATGTGCCCCAAGGGCAAGTCTTAACAGCCTTATCCTGAGGGTGCTGGGGGAGCATACAACTAAAAAACACCGTTTAACTCTGGACATCGGATACACTAAACAAATTAATTTTCTCAAAATTTTGATGGATTGTGTTTGAGGGAATGATGGGTATGGAGGGGGCGAGTTACACTCTAATCACTTTCGACTATTAAAAAGGGCACTAGCTCTTTAATTTCCAATCGAATGAGCCTGTTTTGAAGTTTCTACGACAACGCCTTCTATAAAAACCTTATAGGCCCCCAGGGAATAACTTAAACCCCGTGCCCTGAGGATTTTGGGGGAGTGTCCTCCTCAAAAATATATTTTCTAATGAAAATCAACTACGCTGAACAAAATGGCTATCTGAAAATTTTGATTGGAGGTGTGTGGGGGAATGATGGGCGTGAGAGGGGGGCTAGTTACACTCCAATCACTTTCTACTATTAAAAAGGGCACTAGCCCTTTAATTTCCTATTGAATGAGCCTGTTTTGAAGTTTCTACGACAACGCCTTCTATGAAAACCTTCTATGCCCCCAGGGCATAACTTAAAACCCTTGCCCTGAGGGTTGTGGGGGAGTATCCTCCTCAAAATATATTTTCTATCTGGAAATCAATTACGCTGAACAAAATGGCTATCTGAAAATTTTGATTGGATGTGTTTGGGGAACTGATGGGCGGGGGGGGGGGGGGGGTGCTAGTTGCCCTCCAATCACTTTCGACTATCAAAAAGGGCACTAGACCTTTAATTTTCAATCGAATGAGCCTGTTTTGAAGTTTTGAAGACAACGCCTTCTATAAACACCTTATATGCCCCAGGGAATAACTTAAAACTCTTGCCCTGAGGCTTGTGGGGGAGTGTCCTCATCAAAATATATTGTCTAATTGGACACTAACTGCGCTGAACAAAATGGCTAACTCAAAAGTTTGATTCGGTGTGTGTGGGGGAAGGATGTGCGTGGGGGGGGGGGGGGGGTAGTTGCCCTCCAATCACTTTCGAATATTAAAAAGGGCAATAGCCCTTTAATTTTCAATCGAATGAGCCTGTTTTGAAGTTTCTACGACAACGCCTTCTATAAAAACCTTATATGCCCCCAGGGCATAACTTAAAACCCTTGCCCTGAGGGCTATGGGGGAGTATCCTCCTCAAAAAATATTTTCTATTCGGAAATCAATTACGCTGAACAAAATGGCTATCTCATAGTTTTGATTAGATGTGTTTGGGGAAAGGATGGGCGTGGGGGGGGGGGGGGTTGCTAGTTGCCCCCCAATCCTTTTTGACCATTAAAAAGGGCACTATCCCTTTAAATCCCAATCGAATGAGCCTGTTTTGAAGTTTCTACGACAACACCTTATATCAAAGCCTTATATGTCCCCCGGGCATTACTTAAAACCCTTTCTATGAGGGTTGTGCGGAATTGTCTTCCTCCAAATATATTTTCTATCTGGAAATAGACTAGGTTGAACAAAATGGCTATCTAAAAATTTTTATTAGATGTCTGTGGTGGAAAGATGGACGTGGGGGGGGGGGGGGGGGGCTAGCTGCCCTCCAATCATTTTCGACTATTAAAAAGGGCACTAACCCTTTAATTTCCAATCGAATGAGCCTTTTTTGAAGTTTCTAGGACACCGCCTTCTATAAAAACCTGATATGCCCCCAGGCCATTACTTAAATCCCTTGCCCTGAGGGCTGTGGGGGAATATCCTCCACAAAAATACATTTTCTATCTGGAAATCGACTACGCTAAACAAAATAGCTATCTAAAAATTTTGATTGGATGTGTTTGGGGAAATGATGGGCGTAGGGGGGGGGGACTAGTTACACTCCAATCACATTCAACTATTAAAAAGGGCACTAGCTCTTTAATTTCCAATCGAATGAGCCTGTTTTGAAGTTTCTACGACAACGCCTTCTATAAAAACCTTATATGCCCCCAGGGAATAACTTAAAACCATTGCCCTGAGGTTTTTGGGGGGCTGTCCTCCTCAAAAATATATTTTCTAATGAAAATCAACTACGCTGAACAAAATGGCTATCTGAAAATTTTGATTAGATGTGTTTGGGGAAATGATGGGCGTGAGAGGGGGGCTAGTTACACTCCAATCACTTTCGACTATTAAAAAGGGCACTAGCCCTTTAATTTCCTAGTGAATGAGCCTGTTTTGAAGTTTCTACGACAACGCCTTCTATAAAAACCTTATATGCCCCCAGGGCATAACTTAAAACTCTTGCCCTGAGGGTTGTGGGGGAGTATCCTCATCAAAATATATTTTCTATCTGGAAATTAACTACGCTGAACAAAATGGCTATCTGAAAATTTTGATTGGATGTGTTTGGGGAAATGATGGGCGTGGGGGGGGGTTGCTAGTTGCCCTCCAATCACTTTCGACTATCAAAAAGGGCACTAGCCCTTTAATTTTCAATCGAATGAGCCTGTTTTGAAGTTTTGAAGACAACGCCTTCTATAAAAACCTTATATGCCCTCAGTGAATAACTTAAAACCGTTGTCCTGAGGGTTGTGGGGGAGTATAATCCTCAAAAAAAAATTTTCTATCTGGAAATCAACTACGCAGAACTAAATGGCTATCTCAAAGTTTTGATTGGAGGTGTTTGGGGGAATGATGGGCGTGGGGGGAGGGTGGGCGCTAGTTGCCCTCCAATCATTTTTGACTATTAAAAAGGACACTAGAACTCTCGAATTCCAATCAAATGAGCCCCCTTTGAAGCTTCTACGATGACCCCTTCCATATGAAGTGCCTCTGGGAAAAAAAAAATAATAATAAATCAGAGGCAACGCTGTAGCGTTGCCTATAGTAAAGGCCATACGGCTCCAATGTTTTATTATTTTTTTTTTCAGAGGCACTTCATATGGAAGGGGTCATCGTAGAAGCTTCAAGGGGGGCTCATTTGATTGGAATTCGAGAGTTCTAGTGCCCTTTTTAAAACAGGCTCATTCGATTGGAAATTAAAGGGCTAGTGCCCTTTTTAATAGTCGAAAATGATTGGAGGGCAACTAGCCCCCCCCACCGCCCCTCCTTCCCCCAAACACAGCCAAACAAAATTTTCAGATAGCCATTTTGTTCAGCGTAGTTGATTTACAGATAGAAAAAATATTTTTGAGGAGGATACTCCCCACAACCCTCAGGGCAAGGGTTTTAAGTTATGCCCTGGGGGCATATAAGGTTTTTACAGAAGGCGTTGTCGTAGAAACTTCAAAACCGGCTCATTCGATTGGAAATTAAAGAGCTTGTGCCATTTTTAATAGTCGAAAGTGATTGGAGTTTAACTTGCCCCCTCTCCCCCCCCCCCGCCCATCATTTCCCCAAACACATCCAATCAAAATTTTCAGATGACCATTTTGTTCAGCGTAGTTGATTTCCAGATAGAAAATATATTTTTGAGGAGGACACTCCCCCACAACCCTCAGGGCAAGGGTTTTAAGTTATGCCCTGGGGGCATATAAGGTTTTTTATTACTTTCCAATCACTTTCGACTATTAAAAAGGGCACTAGCCCTTTAATTTCCTATTGAATGAGCCTGTTTTGAAGTTTCTACGACAACGCCTTCTATGAAAACCTTATATGCCCCCAGGGAATAACTTAAAACCCTTGCCCTGAGGGTTGTGGGGGAGTATCCTCCTCAAAATATATTTTCTATCTGGAAATCAACTACGCTGAACAAAATGGCTATCTGAAAATTTTGATTGGATGTGTTTGGGGAAATGATAGGCGTGGGGGGGGTTGCTTGTTGCACTTCACTCACTTTTAATTATTTAAAAGGGCACGAGCCCTTTGAATTTCCAATCGATTCAGCCGGTTTTGAAGTTTCTACTATAATACATTCTATAAAAACCTGCTATTCCCCCATGGCCTAATTCAAAACCCTTGCCCGGTGGGTTGGGGGGGAGTGTCCTCCTCAAATATATTTCTATTTGGATATCAAGTACGCTGAACAAAATACCTATCTAGAAATTTAGATTGGATGTGTTTGGGGAAAAGATGGGCGTCGGGGGAGGGGGGGGCTAGTTGCACTCCAATCACTTACGACAATTAAAAAAGGCACTAGCCCTTTAATTTCCAATCGAATGAGCCTGTTTTGAAGTTTCTACGACACCAATTTCTATAAAAACCTCAGATGCCCCCATGGCATAACTTGACCTCCGTGTCCGGTGGTCTGTGAGAATGTGTCCAAATCAAAACCATGTTTTCTATCGGTAAATCAACTACGCTAAACAAAATAGTTATCTGAAAATTTTTATTGGATGTGTTTGGGGAAATGATGGGCGTGGGGGGGGGGGGGGGCTAGTTACAATCCAATCACTTTCAACTATTAAAAAGGGCACTAGCTCTTTAATTTCCAATCGAATGAGCCTGTTTTGAAGTTTCTACGACAACTCCTTCTATAAACACCTTATATGCCCCCAGGGAATAACTTAAAACCCTTGCCCTGAGGATTTTGGGGGAGTGTCCTCCTCAAAAATATATTTTCTAATGAAAATCAACTACGCTGAACAAAACGGCTATCTCAAAATTTTGATTGGATGTGTTTGGGGACATGGTGGGCGTGGGAAGAGGGGGCTAGTTACACTCCGATCACTTTCGACTATTAAAAAGGGTACTAGCTCTTTAATTTCCTATTGAATGAGCCTGATTTGAAGTTTCTATGACAACGCCTTCTATGAAAACCTTATATGCCCCCAGGGCATAACTTAAAACCCTTGCCCTGAGGGTTGTGGGGGAGTATCCTCCTCAAAATATATTTTCTATCTGGAAATCAATTACGCTGAACAAAATGGCTATCTGAAAATTTTGATTGGATGTATTTGGGGAAAGGATGGGCGTGGGGGGGGGGTTGCTAGTTGCCCTCCAATCACTTTCGACTATCAAAAAGGGCTCATTTGATTGGAATTCGAGAGTTCTAGTGTCCTTTTTAAAACAGGCTCATTCGATTGGAAATTAAAGGGCTAGTGCCCTTTTTAATAGTCGAAAATGATTGGTGGGCAACTAGCCCCCCCCCACCCCCCCTCAATCCCCCCAACACATCCAATCAAAATTTTCAGATAGCCATTTTGTTCAGCGTAGTTGATTTCCAGATAGAAAAAATATTTTTGAGGAGGATACTCCCCCACAACCCTCAGGGCAAGGGTTTTAAGTTATTCCCTGGAGGCATATAAGGTTTTTATAGAAGGCGTTGTCGTAGAAACTTCAAAACAGGCTCATTCGATTGGAAATTCAAGAGCTAGTGCCCTTATTAATAGTCGAAAGTGATTGGAGTGTCACTTGCCCCCCTCCCCCCACGCTCATCATTTCCCAAACACATCCAATCAAAATTTTCAGATGGCCATTTTGTTCAGCGTAGTTGATTTCCAGATAGGAAATATATTTTTGAGGAGGATACTCCCCACAATCCTCAGGGTAAAGGTTTTAAGTTATGCCCTGGGGGCATATAACGTTTTTATAGAAGGCTTTGTCGTAGAAACTTCAAAACAGGCTCATTCGATTGGAAATTAAAGAGCTAGTGCCCTTTTTAATAGTCAAAAGTGATTGGAGTGTCACTAGCCCCCTCCCCCCCCCCCACGCCCATCATTTCCCCAAACACATCCAATCAAAATTTTCATATAGCCATTTTGTTCAGAGTAGTTGATTTCCAGATAGAAAATATATTTTTGAGGAGGACACTCCCCCACACCCCGCAGGGCAAGGGTTTTAAGTTATGCCCTGGGGGCATATAAGGTTTTTTATTACTTTCCAATCACTTTCGACTATTAAAAAGGGCACTAGCCCTTTAATTTCCTATTGAATGAGCCTGTTTTGAAGTTTCTACGACAACGCCTTCTATGAAAAGCTTATATGCCCCCAGGGCATAACTTAAAACCCTTGCCCTGAGGGTTGTGGGGGAGTATCCTCCTCAAAATATATTTTCTATCTGGAAATCAACTACGCTGAACAAAATGGCTATCTGAAAATTTTGATTGGATGTGTTTGGGGAAATGATATGCGTGGGGGGGGGGGGCGTTGCGAGGGACCCTCCAATACCTTTTAACTATTAAAAAGAGCAAGAGCCCTTTGAATTTCAAATCGAATGCGCCCGTTTTGAGTTTCTATGTCACCACCTCCTATAGGAGTTGAATATGCCCCCATGTCAAAACTAAGATCCCTTTCCCTGAATGCAGTTAGGGATCATCCTCCTCAAAAACATTTTCTAAGTGGAAATAAACTACGATGAACAAAATGGCTATCTCAAAATTTTGATTTGATTTGTCTGGTGGAAGAATGGGCATCGGGGGAGGGGGGGGGGGGCTAGTTACCCTCCAATCACTTTAGATTATTAAAAAGGGCACTAACCCTTTAATTTCCTATCGAAAAAGCATATTTTTTAGTTCCCACAACCACGTTTTCTATAAAAACTTGATCTGCCCCAGGACTTTACATTACACCATTTCCCCGTGGGCGGTGAGAGATGTTCACCAAAAAAATGTATTATCGAAATTGAAACCCAATACGAAAAATCAAAGGGCAATCTCAAAATGGTTTGGAGATGTGTTTGAGGGAATGATGGGCGTGGGGGGGGGGGGCTAGTTACAAACCAATCACTTTAAACTATTAAAAAGGGCACTAGCACTTTAATTTCCAATCGAATGAGCCTGTTTTGAAGTTTCTACGACAACTCCTTCTATAACAACCTTATATGCCCCCAGGGAATAACTTAAAACCCTTGCCCTGAGGTTTTTGGGGGGGTGTCCTCCTCAAAAATATATTTTCTAATGAAAATCAACTACGCTGAACAAAATGGCTATCTGAAAATTTTGATTGGATGTGTTTGGGGAAATGATGGGCGTGAGAGGGGGGCTAGTTACACTCCAATCACTTTCGACTATTAAAAATGGCACTAGCCCTTTAATTTCCTATTGAATGAGCCTGTTTTGAAGTTTCTACGACAACTCCTTCTATTAAAACCTTATATGCCCCCAGGGCATAACTTAAAACCCTTGCCCTGAGGGTTGTGGGGGAGTATCCTCCTCAAAATATATTTTCTATCTGGAAATCAATTACGCGGAACAAAATGGCTATCTTAAAATTTTGATTGGTTGTTTTTGGGGAAAGGAGGGGCGGGGGGGGGGGGGTTGCTAGTTGCCCTCCAATCACTTTCGACTATCAAAAAGGGCACTAGCCCTTTAATTTTCAATCGAATGAGCCTGTTTTGAAGTTTTGAAGACAACGCCTTCTATAAAAACCTTATTTGCCCCCAGGGCATAACTTAAAACCCTTGCCCTGAGGGTTGTGGGGGAGTATCATCCTCAAAAATATATTTTCTATCTGGAAATCAACTACGCCGAACTAAATGGCTATCTCAAAATTTTGATTGGATGTGTTTGGGGGAAACTAGCAACATGGGCGTGGGGGGGGGGGGGGCTAGTTGCCCTCCAATCATTTTCGACTATTAAAAAGGACACTAGAACTCTCGAATTCCAATCAAATGAGCCCCCTTTGAAGCTTCTACGATGACCCCTTCCATATGAAGTGCCTCTGGAAAAAAAAAATAAAATAATAAATCAGAGGCAACGCTGTAGCGTTGCCTATAGTAAAGGCCATACGGCTCCAATGTTTTATTATTATTTTTTTTTCAGAGGCACTTCATATGGAAGGGGTCATCGTAGAAGCTTCAAGGGGGGCTCATTTGATTGGAATTCGAGAGTTCTAGTGCCCTTTTTAAAACAGGCTCATTCGATTGGAAATTAAAGGGCTAGTGCCCTTTTTAATAGTTGAAAATGATTGGAGGGCAACTAGCCCCCCCCCACCGCCGATCATTCCCCCAAACACATCCAATCAAAATTTTCAGATAGCCATTTTGTTCAGCGTAGTTGATTTCCAGATAGAAAAAATATTTTTGAGGAGGATACTCCCCAAAACCCTCAGGGCGAGGGTTTTAAGTTATGCCCTGGGGGCATATAGGTTTTTGTAGAAGGCGTTGTCGTAGAAACTTCAAAAGATGTACTTTCAAGTGGAAAATAGAGGGATAGTGCCTTTTGTAACAGAAAGCAGTGATTGGGCTGGCACTAGCCCCCCTCCCCCCCCCACGCCCATCATTCCCCCAAACACATCCAATCAAAATTTTGAGTTGGCCATTTTGTTCAGCGTAGTTGATTTCCAGATAGAAAATATATTTTTGAGGAGGACCCTCCCCCACAACCCTCAGGGCGAGGTTTGTAAGTTATGCCCTGGGGGCATATAAGGTTTTTTATTACTTTCCAATCACTTTCGACTATTAAAAAGGGCACTAGCCCTTTAATTTCCTATTGAATGAGCCTGTTTTGAAGTTTCTACGACAACGCCTTCTATGAAAACCTTATATGCCCCCAGGGCATCACTAAAAACCCTTGCCCTGAGGGTTGTGGGGCAGTATCCTCCTCAAAATATATTTTCTATCTGGAAATCAATTACGCTGAACAAAATGGCTATCTGAAAATTTTGATTGGATGTGTTTGGGGAAATGATAGGCGTGGGGGGGTTGCTAGTTGCACTACAATCATTTTTGACTATGAAAAAGAGTTCTATCCCTTTAATTTCCAATTGATTGAGCCCGCTTTGAAGTTTTTATAACAACTCCTACTGTGAAAACATTATATGCCCCCAGGGAATAAATGAAAGCCCTTTCTCTGAGGGGTGTTGGGGACTATCCTACTCAAAATATATTTTTATCTTGAAATCAACTACTCTGAACAAAATGGCTATCTCAAAATTTTGATTGGATGTGTTTGGGGGAATGATGGGAGTCGGGGGAGGGAGGGGGCTAGTTTCACTCCAATCACTTTTGACTATTAAAAAGGGCACTACCCCTTTAATTTTCAATCGAATGAGCCTGTTTTAAAGTTTCTTCGGCAACACCTTCTATAAGAACCTTTCATTCGCCCACAGCATATCATAAGAGCTTTACCTTGAGGGTTGTCGAGGTGTGCCCACCTCAAAAATGTATTTTCAACCTGTAAATTAAATCTACTAACCGAAATACCGATCTGAAAATGTTTAGTGAAGGTGTTTGGAAGATAGATGGGCGTGGGGGGGGGGGCGAGTTACACTCCCATCATATTCAAATATGAAAAAGGGCACTACCCCTTGATTTCAAATCGAATGTTCATATTTTTAAGTTTCTACGTCAACTCCTTCTATAAAAAACTTATATGCCCCCAGGGCATAACTTAAAACCCTTGCCCTGAGGATTTTGGGGGAGTGTCCTCCTCAAAAATATATTTTCTAATGAAAATCAACTACGCTGAACAAAACGGCTATCTCAAAATTGTGATTGGATGTGTTTGGGGAAATGGTGGGCGTGAGAGGGGGCTAGTTACACTCCAATCACTTTCGACTATTAAAAAGGGCACTAGCCTTTTAATTTCCTATTGAATGAGCCTGATTTGAAGTTTCTATGACAACGCCTTCTATGTAAACCTTATATGCCCCCAGGGCATAACTTAAAACCCTTGCCCTGAGGGTTGTGGGGGAGTATCCTCCTCAAAATATATTTTCTATCTGGAAATCAATTACGCTGAACAAAATGGCTATCTGAAAATTTTGATTGGATGTGTTTGGGGAAATGATGGGCGTGGGGGGGGTTGCTAGTTGCCCTCCAATCACTTTCGACTATCAAAAAGGGCTCATTTGATTGGAATTCGAGAGTTCTAGTGCCCTTTTTAAAACAGGCTCATTCGATTGGAAATTAAAGGGCTAGTGCCCTTTTTAATAGTCGAAAATGATTGGAGGGCAACTAGCCCCCCCCCCCCCCGCCCATCAGTCCCCCAAACACATCCAATCAAAATTTTCAGATAGCCATTTTGTTCAGCGTAGTTGATTTCCAGATAGAAAAAATATTTTTGAGGAGGACACTCCCCCATAACCCTCAGGGCAAGGGTTTTAAGTTATGCCCTGGGGGCATATAAGGTTTTTATATAAGGCGTTATCGTAGAAACTTCAAAACAGGCTCATTCGATTGGAAATTCAAGGGCTAGTGCCCTTTTTAATAGTCGAAAGTGATTGGAGTGTAACTTGGCCCCTCCCCCCCCCCCCCCGCCCATCATTTCCCCAAACACATCCAATCAAAATTTTCAGATGGCCATTTTGTTCAGCGTAGTTGATTTCCAGATAGAAATTATATTTTTGAGGATGAAACTCCCCCACAACCCTCAGGGCAAGGGTTTTAAGTAATGACCTGGGGGCATATAAGGTTTTTATAGAAGGCGTTGTCGTAGAAACTACAAAACAGGCTCATTCGATTGGAAATTAAAGAGCTAGTGCCCTTTTTAATAGTCAAAAGTGATTGGAGTGTAACTAGCCCCCCTCCCCCCCCCCCACGCCCATCATTTCCCCAAACACATCCAATAATTTTCATAGCAATTTTGTTCAGCGTAGTTGATTTCCAGATAGAAAATATATTTTTGAGGAGGACACTCCCCCACAACCCTCAGGGCAAGGGTTTTAAGTTATGCCCTGGGGGCATATAAGGTTTTTTATTACTTTCCAATCACTTTCGACTATTAAAAAGGGCACTAGCCCTTTAATTTCCTATTGAATGAGCCTGTTTTGAAGTTTCTACGACAACTCCTTCTATGAAAACCTTATATGCCCCCAGGGCATAACTTAAAACCCTTGCCCTGAGGGTTGTGGGGGAGTATCCTCCTCAATATATATTTTCTATCTGGAAATCAATTACGCTGAACAAAATGGCTATCTGAAAATTTTGATTGGATGAGTTTGGGGAAATGATAGGCGTGGGGGGGGGTTGCTAGTTGACCTTAACTCCCGTTCGACTATTAAAAAAAGAACTAGCCCATTAATTTCCAATAGAATGAGCCCTTTCTTAAGTTTCTACAGTAATATCTTCTCTAAGGTGCTTATTTGACCTCAGGGCATATTTTAAAAGTTTTGCCCTGAGAGTGGTGGGGGAGTATCCTCCTCAAAATATATTTTCTATCTGGAAATCAACTACGCTGAACAAAATGGATATCTCAAAATTTTGATTGGTTGTGTTTGGGGAAATGATGGGCGTCGGGGGAGGGGGGGGGCTAGTTGCACTCCAATCACTTTTGACTATTAAAAAGGGCACTAGCCCTTTAATTTCGAATCGAATGAGTCTATTTTGAAGTTTCTATAACAAAGCCTTCTATAAAAACCTTTTCTGCCCCCGGGGCTTAGCTTACAACTCTTGTCTTGAGGGCTTTGGGGGTGTGTCCTCCTCAAAAATATATTTTCTATTTGGAAATCAATTATGCTGAACTAAATGGCTGAACCCTTGCCCTGAGGGTTGTGGGGGAGTATCCTCCTCAAAATATATTTTCTATCTGGAAATCAATTACGCTGAACAAAATGGCTATCTGAAAATTTTGATTGGATGAGTTTGGGGAAATGATAGGCGTGGGGGGGGGGGGGGTTGCTAGTTGCCCTCCAAACAATTTCGACGATCAAACAGGGCATTAGCCCTTTAATTTCCAGTCGAATGAGCCTGTTTGTAGTTTCTACGACAACGTCTTATATAAAAACCTTATATGTCCCCAGGGCATAACTTAAAACCCTTGCCCTGAGGGTTATAGGGGAGTGTCCTCCTCAAAATATATTTTCTATCTGGAAATCAACTACGCTGAACAAAATGACTATCTCAAAATTTTGATTGGATGTGTTTGGGGGAGTGATGGGCATCGGGGGGGGGGGGGGGCAAGTTGCTCTCCAATCACTTTCGACTATTAAAAAGGGCACAAAACCTTTAATTTCCAATCGAATGAGCCTATTTTAAAGTTTCTATGACAACGCCTTCTATAAAAACCTTAAATGCCCCCAGGGCATAACTTAAAACCTTTGCCCTAAGGGTTGTGGGGGATTGTTCTCCTAAAAAATATGTTTTCTATCTGGAAATCAACTACGCTGAACAAAATGGCTATCTGAAAATTTTGATTGGATGTGTTTGGGGAAATGATGGGCGTGGAGGGGGGGGGAGGGGGCTAGTTACACTCCAATCCCTTTCAACTATTAAAAAGGGCACTAGATCTTTAATTTCCAATCGAATGAGCCTGTTTTGAAGTTTCTACGACAACGCCTTCTAAAAAAAAATTATTTGCCCCCAGGGCATAACTTAAAACCCTTACCCTGAGGGTTGTGGGGGAGTATCATCCTCAAAAATATATTTTCTATCTGGAAATCAACTACGCCGAACTAAATGGCTATCTCAAAATTTTGATTGAATGTGTTTGGGGGAATGATGGGCGTGGGGGGGGGGCTAGTTGTCCTCCAATCATTTTCGACTATTAAAAAAGACACTAGAACTCTCGATTTCCAATCAAATGAGCCCCCTTTGAAGCTTCTACGACGACCCCTTCCATATGAAGTGCCTCTGGGAAAAAAAAATAATAATAAATCAGAGGCAACGCTGTAGCGTTGCCTATAGTAAAGGCCATACGGCTCCAATGTTTTATTATTATTATTTTTTTTTCAGAGGCACTTCATATGGAAGGGGTCATCGTAGAAGCTTCAAAGGGGGGCTCATTCGATTGGAAATCGAGAGTTCTAGTGCCCTTTTTAATGGTCGAAAATGATTGGAGGGCAACTAGCCCCCCCCCCCCCACGCCCATCATTCCCCCGAACACATCCAATCAAAATTTTGAGATAGCCATTTTGTTCGGCGTAGTTGATTTCCACATTGAAAATATATTTTTGAAGAGGATACTCCCCCACAACCCTCAGGGCAAGGGTTTTAAGTTATGCCCTGGGGGCATATAAGGTTTTTATAGAAGGCATTGTTGTAGAAACTTCAAAACAGGCTCATTCGGTTGGAAATTAATGGGCTAGTGCCCGTTTTATTAGTCAAAAATGATTGGAGGGCAACTAGCCCCCCCCCAACGCACCTCATTTCCCCAAACACATCCAAACGAAGTTTTGAGATGGCCATTGTGTTAAGCGTAGTTGATTTGCAGATAGAAAATATATTTTTGAGGAGGATACTCCCCGACAACCCTTAGAGCAAGGGTTTTAAGTTATGCCCTGGGGGCATATAAGGTTTTTACAGAAGGCGTTGTCGTAGAAACTTCAAAACAGGCTCATTCGATTAGAAATTAAAGACCTAGTGCCCTTTTTAATAGTCGAAAGTGATTGGAGTGTAACTAGCCCCCCTCCCGCCCCTACGCCCATTATTTCCCTAAACACATCCAATCAGAATTTTCAGATGGCCATTTTGTTCAGTGTAGTTGATTTCAAGACAGAAAATATATATTTTTGAGAAAGATAATCCCCAAAAACCCTCAGGGCAAGGAGTTTAAGTTATGCCCTGGGGGCATATGAGGTTTTAAAGAAGGCGTTGTCGTAGAATTTTCGAAACAGGCTCATTTAATTGGAAATTAAAGGGCTAGTGCCTTTTTTAATAGTCAAAAGTGATTGGAGTGTAACTAGCCCCCTTCGCCCCCCCACGCCCATCAATTCCCCAAACACAACCAAACAAAAATTTGAGATAGCCATTTTGTTCAGCGTAGTTGATTTCAAGATAGAAAATATATTTTTAATGAGGACACTCCCCCACAACCCTCAGGGCAAGGGTTTTAAGTTATGCCCTGGGGGCATATAAGGTATTTTATAGAAGGTGTTGTCGTAGAAACTTCAAAACAGGGTAATTCGATTGGAAATTAAAGGGCTAGTGCCCTTTTTAATAGTCAAAATTGATTTGATTGCAACAAACCTCCCTCCCAACGCCCATCATTTCCCCAAACCCATCCAATCAACATTTTGAGATAGTCATTTTGTTCGGCGTAGTTGATTTCCAGATGGTAAATATGTTTTTGAGGAGGACACTCCCCCACAGCCTTCAGGGCAAGGGTGTTAAGATATGACCTGGGGGCATATAAGGATTTTATAGAAGGTGTTATTGTAGAAACTTCAAAAAAAACTCATTCAATTGGTAATTCAAAGGGATAGTGCCCTTTTTAATAGTCGAAAGTGATTAGAGGGCACCTAGCCCCCCCCCCCCGGCCCATCATTCCCCCAATCCCATCCAATTAAAATTTTGAGATAGCCATTTTGTTCAGCATAGTTGATTTCCAGATAGAAAACGTATTTTTGAGGAGGACACTCCCCCACAACCCTCAGGGCAAGGGTTTTAAGGTATGCCCGGGGAGCATAAAACGCTTTTAGAGAAGGTGTTGTCGTGGAAACTTCAAAAAAGGATCATTTTATTGGAAATTCAAGGTGCTAGTGCCCTTTTTAATAGTCGAAAGTGATTTGAGGGCAACTAACCCCCCTCTCACGTCCACCTTTCCCCCAAACACATCAAAATTTTCCCCAATCAAAATTTTGAGACAGCCATTTTATTAAGCATAGTTTTGAGTTCTGGAAATTAGGTCTTTGAGGATGAAAACTCCCCCACAGCGCTCAGGGCAAGAGTTGTAATTTAAGGATTCTCCGAATCCTTCCCATTATTTTTTATGGAAAGGATGCTTGTATAAACTTTAAACTTTGGAGAGGTCTCAGTTGACTGAAAATTGAAAGTTCTTGTTCCCTTTTTAAGAGTCAAAAGAGATTGGAGGGTGACTAGCCCCCCCCCCTCTCCTCCAGGTAAAAATTTTGAGATGGACATTTTGTTAAAATAGTTCAAAGTTCTGATAACAAAAAACTCTGGTGTTGACACAGCCCACCAGGGCTGGGGGGTAGGCGTTGTACGTTATGCCCAGGGGCATAACTTATTAAAGGGGGTTTTTAACTTATGGAAAGGGGTTTTGTATGGGAAGAACACATAGGAAATCTATTATAATTATCCAATTATAAGGTTAAAATACATACTCTGTGATAGATGCAAAATTGCTTTGGCACACAAAATCCTATTAAGGTCAATTCCAAACAGTTGTGATGCCTTTGTGTCAGTAAGTGAAATGGTCTGAACCCCCTTATTGGAGCTATTTTTTCAATCCATTCATTGTTGTCAATCGCTGTCCACAAGTTATACAAGCTGTCTATTGTTCATATATAAGGTTTTTATCAAAGAGGTAATCGCATAGACTTTGAAAAAAGCCTCATTCGATTTCAATTGAAAATTTTAGATCCGTTTTTTAAAGTCAAGAATAATCAGACAGTAAGCACCCCCCCCCCCATGCCATTTAGAAAATTTTCAGATAGCCATTTTGTTCAGCGTAGTTAATTTCCATTTAGAAAATATATTTTTGAGGAGGACACTCCCCCAAAACCCTCAGGGCAAGGGTTTTAAGTTATGCCCTGGGGGTATATAAGGTTTTTATAGAAGGCGTTGTCATAGAAACTTCAAAACAGGCTCATTCAATTGGAAATTAAAGAGCTAGTGCCCTTTTTAATAGTCAAAAGTGATTGGAATGTATTGGGAAGTGATTGGAGGGCAACTAGGCCACCACCACCCCCACGCCCATCATTCCCCCAATCACATCCAATCAAAATTTTGAGATAGCCATTTCGTTCAGCATAGTTGATTTCCAGATAGAAAAATTATTTTTGAGGAGGACACTCCCCCACAACCCTCAGGGCAAGGGTTTTAAGTTATTCCCTGGGGGCATATAAGGTTATTCTAGAAGGCAGTGTTGTAGAAACTTCAAAAAAGCTCATTCGATTGGAAATTCAAAGGGATAGTGCCCTTTTTAACAGTCAAAAGTGATTTGAGGACAACTAACCCCCCTCTCACGCCCAGCTTTTCCCCAAACACATCCAATCAAAATTCTGTGACAGCCATTCTATTAAACGTATTTTAAGTTCTGGAAATTAGGTCTTTGAGGATGACAACTGTCCCACAGCCCTCAGGGCAAGAGTTGTAATTTAAGGATTCTCCGAATCCTTCCCATTATTTTGTTTGAAAAGGGTGGTCGTATAGACTTTAAAGAGTTCTCGTTTGACTGAAAATTTAAAGCTCTTGTTCACTTTTGAAGATTCACAAGAGATTGGTGGGGGACTAGCCCCCCCCCCCCCTCGTCCCGACCCGAACTTCCTCAGATAAAAAATTTGAGATAGACATTTTGTTAAAATAGTTCAAAGTTCTGACAGCCAAAAACTCTGGTATCGACACAGCCCACCAGGGCCCAGGGCTAGGCATTGTAAGTTATGCCCTGGGGCATAACTTATTAAAGGAGGTTTTTAACTTATAGGAAGGGGTTTTGTATGGGAAGAACACATAGGAAATATATTATAATTATCCAATTATAAGGTTAAAATACATACTCTGAGATAGATGTAAAATTGCTTTGGCAAACAAAATCCTATTAAGGTCAATTCCAAACAGTCGTGATCCCTTTGTGTCAGCAAGTGAAATGGTCTAAACCCCCTTATTGGAGCTATTTTTTCAATCCATTCCTTGTTGTAAATCGCTGTCCACAAGTTATGCAAGCTGTCTATTGTTCATATATAAGGTTATTATCAAAGAGGTAATTGTATAGACTTTGAAAAAAGCCTCATTCAATTTAAATTGAAAGTTCTAGATCCGTTTTTTAAAGTCAAGAATAATCGGACAGTAAGCACCCCCCCCCCCCCATGCCATAAAAACTTGAAACTTTTTGCGATCAAAAACGAACAAAAATTAATTTTAAAAAAAACGTCCAAAAAATAAGTTTTTCAAAGAAAATTAAAGGCAATTTTAAACTTAAGGTCAGGAGATACAAATACATTTTAAAATTCAAACTCAAAACGACCAGAAATTACTATTAAAGAATAAATGAAACCCAAAACGAACAGAAATTAGATAAACAATCATAGCAAAAATCATACAACAAGTAATAATATAAATGAATTAATAGATCTTAAAGCGAATAATGCTTGGATTGAATATGAAAATCAAGCTTAAAACAAAAACAAATATTTTGCTATTAAAGTATAAATGAAACTTAAAACAAACAGAAATTAAATAACAATCAATGCAAACAAACATACAATATATATTAATGCAAATGAATAAATAAATCTTAAAACAAGTGAAACTTAAATTGAATATGCAAATCAAGTTTCGAATATCAAGAATTGAATAAAAATAACTACAAACAAGAGTTTGGGTATCGCCTCACTGCAGAAGCCTAAAATATACTGCGTCATTGGCACTTTACTGAAAACAAATTATATTACAAATGTTTTCTTTTGTACTTAATATTGAAAATAAATATTAAAATTACAGTAAAATTTTTAACTGATGAGCTTTTAGCAATTATATCATTATGTATCAAATATTCAGTTTAATTTATTAGTTCTTTTCAAGATTAGTCAAGACAAATATAGTTTCACTACAAACAAAATTTGGATACTGCCCCCTTCTTTAACTGTAAACACAAAGAAAGTCACTGAAAGTCAGTTAACTGTTTAACTGACTTTCAGGGCTACTTCTGCTCTTGAAATTTAACCAAATCAAAATAAAATAAGTGTATCCAAGCTATCAAAGAAAGTAAACAGATTTTTTTTTCAAATAGTATCAAGTTTTCCATTTCAGGTCAACTAGAGGAGGTATGAAACTAAAGTAAACACTACTATTTGTGTCCAGATTTTTAAAAGAGTATGTTATTAAAAATTGCTGAAAATTTTTCTCCAGCATACAAATAGCAGGCCAAACTATAAAGTCTTAAAGAAAAGAAAAGATTTAAAGCATTATTTTCTTATTCCCTGAAAAGACTATGTCAATATAAAACGAACAGAAAGTAATTAAAAAAAACTTTTTCTACAAAATAAGTTTATCAAAGAAAAGTAAAGAACTCCATTAAACGCACTCCAAAATTTTGATTTGACTCTAAATCAAAATGCACTGTGTTAATGCTAATTCCCAATAAGGCATCCAACTAACAACTAAGGGTATTATGTTCAGACTTTCAGGGCTACTTCTGCTCTTGAAATTTAACCAAATCAAAATAGCATAAGTGTATCCAAGCTATCAAAGAAAGTAAACAAATTTTTTTGCAAATGGTATCAAGTTTTCCATTTCAGGTCAACTAGAGGAGGTATGAAACTGAATTTAAATTTTCTTATTCCCTGAAAAGACTATGTCAATATAAAACAAACAGAAATTAATTAAAAAAAACTTTTTTCACAAAATAAGTTTATCAAAGAAAAGTAAAGAACTCCATTAAACAAAAAATGAGCAAAAATAAAATCAAATAATCTTCCAAGTGTGAAACTACCACAACTAAGCATCCATAAATAAATGAAACCAAAACAAACAGAAATTACAATAAATAATCAAGTCAAACCCAAAACAAGCAGAAATTAACATAAGTTGGGCTCAAAACCCCTATACCTTCCCAAGGCCAGAAAATAATTTGCACTTTACTGAAAACAAATACAAATGAATGTGCATTGTCAGTTTACTATACATATGCTGATATTTAGTAATCAAAATGTTAATAGTATTGGATTTATTAAAGTTATAAAAGTAAAATCATTTATATTTTTTTCAGTAAAGTGCAAATTTTGTTTTGATGCTTTGGGAAGGCATAGGTTTTGAGCACAATTTATGTTAATTTCTGCTTGTTTTGAGTTTGACTTGGTTATTTATTGTAATTTCTGCTTGTTTTTGGTTTCATTTATTTATTGATGCTGATTTGTGGTAGTTTCATGCTTTGTAGATTATTTGATTTGATTTTTACTCATTTTTTGTGTAATGGAGTTCTTTACTTTTCTTTGAAAAACTTATTTTGTGGAAAAGGTTTTTTTAATTAAGATTTTGAAAGAGCATGAAAAAGGCAACAAGTGGTATGTTTACTTTATTTTTAAGTAAATAATATGAACTGTGAAAAATCTACCAAACAAGGTTGAATGGGGATTGAAATATCTATCTTGGAAAGGGGTTAGGTTAAGAAAATGAAACTTTCAGAGATGGGTCTAGAGGCTAAAATATGTACCAGGAAGGTATTTTGAAGTACCTATGTCTACTCCTTCTCTCTCTAAAGGGTACTGACCTTTGATGACCTTTAAAAATCTGAGTGCTACTAAAGTAAAACCTTGCAAAAGAGATCTTCAGCTTAAATGAAGCACAACAAAAATGTTTTTAGCTTCTCAACTTTGCTCAATCCCAATATATAGGTTAAGGTTTTAAAGATATGGAAATACATTTCCTAAATTTTGAAAAATAATGATACAACTTAAAATTCTAGCCTACTTAAAGAACAAGAATTGCATTTTCAGCACTAAAGCCAGCAAAATGAAATGAATAACTGAGAATCAAGGCAAAATGTTGTTTTGTCAAAATTCCAATAGGTATATAGACCTGTCATGTAGTTAAATTTTAGTACCCTCTAAAAGGAGAAGAGATAAAATTCTGCTTTAGCTACTTTTGGCTATCTTGGAAAGGGGTTGGGTTAGGAAAATGAAACTTTCAGGGATGGGTCTACAGGCTAAGGTATTTCCCGGGAAGGTATTATGAAGTACCTGCTTCCACTCCTCCCCCCAATCTATATAATGCAAATTATTGCACATTACTAGCTGTTTTGGCTCACATTTCATCCTATATTACTACATACAGGAAGTTTAAATGGCTTATCAACACTCTTCTCCATCTGCAAGCTACCCTTAAGTGGTTATGATAAACAAAGTCTTGTGACATCACAAACCCGATTCCATTATACCATAACCAACATCAGCATGGGAAGAAAATTAAATGTTTATTAATGGAAATAGGATTGTGTAATTTATTTTAGTAAACAAAGTTCAAACCTGAAATTGAATAAGGTAAGCAGCGGTTTATAGCCTAATTATGATAGTAATATAAGATGAAATGTGGGCCAAAACAGTTAGTAATGTGCAATAACTTGCATTATATAGAGGGGCAGAGGAGTGGAGGTAGGTACTTCAAAATGGACATCCACCACATGGCTAATATGGGAGTAAAGTTTATTTGTGATGTAAATGGATGTTATATTTAGATTGAGGATGCAATTCTAGGTATATATTTCCACATTAGGGGGGTGGGGGTATATAGCCTATTCTGTGAATATATAGGTTCTAAGAAATTCATGAATTCCTTAGAAAAACTGAAAAAGAAGTAAATAAGAAAAGATAAAGGCTCTCCCCCTGCAAAATGTGTTAACTAGGATCATTCTGCATATTATGGAGTAAGAATTGTTTTCTTAATAAGGTTCCTTATGTCCAGCTGGACTCCTAGGCATAAAATACTGGTTGGCCAGTTGGCTAATTTAAAGATTTGTATGTATATACACTGTCAAATTAGCCATTGGTGGTATCCCTTCAAAATACCAGTAAATATTTACCAAATCATATTATTGAGTTACATCTAAAGTGAATATACCACTTGATGCCTTTTTTTATGCTCTTTACAAATATAATAATAATTTTTGTTGGAAATGAATTTTAGCTCCCATCCCTATATATACCCATTCAGTTTATATATATTAACCGGAGGGGGGTTTTTTTCATTATGATAATGCTGTTACTTAGAGGTCATTGTCAACTTTCCCCCTACCCCCATCATTGTAACTACATAAAAATTACGTTTTCTATATATATGGGTTGGGGGTTAAAATTCATTTCCGACAAAAATGATTATTATATTCATAAGCAGCATAAAAAAAGGCATCAAGTGATATAGGCCTATTCACTTTGGTAAATATATATAAATCATATTATTGAGTTAGGAATAAAGTGAATACACCATTCGATGCCTTTTTTTATGCTGATTAAAAATATAATAATCATTTCTATCTGAAATGAATTTCAGCCCCCCCCCCCACCTTATATATCCCAATTCAGGGTATATATTTCTACATTAGGGGAGGTGGGGGAAAATTTTGTTTCTAATGTAAATGGGAGGTAAGTTTAAACTTTACCCCCACCCCCCACCCCAATGTAGAAATATAGGTAAAGTTCTACCAAATCATATTATTGAGTTAGGACTAAAGTGAGTACATCATTCGGTGCCTCTTTTTATGCTGATTACGAATTTAATATTCATTTCTATCATAAATGAGTTTCAGCCCCCCCTATATATGCCAATTCAGGGTTAGGTATATATAGGGGGCTGAAATTCATTTCCGATAGAAATGATTATTATATTTGTAATCAGCAAAAAAAAGGCATCAAATGGTGTATTCACTTTATTCCTAACTCAATAATATGATTTGGTAGAACTTTACTGAAATAGGCCTATATACCCTGAATTGGCATATATAGGGGGGGGGAGGGGGCTGAAATTAATTCCCAATAGAAATGATTAGGCTATTATATTTGTAATCAGCATAAAAAAAGGCATCAAATTGTGTATTCACTTTATTCCTAACTCAATAATATGATTTGGTATATGTTTACCTGCACTTTAGTCATAACTCAATAATATGATTAGGTAAATATTTACCAAAATACCTTACCGGGACATACCTTATGCTGTAGACCCATCCCTGAAAGTTTCATTTTCCTAACCCAACCCCTTTCCAAGATAGCCAAAAGTAGCTAAAGTAGAATTTTATTGGAGAAGGAGTGGAGATAGGTACTTCAAAATACCTTCCTCAGACATGCTTTAGCCTGTAGACCCATCCCTGAAAGTTTCATTTTCCTAACTTAACCCCTTTCCAAGATGGCCAAAAGTAGATAAACTAGAATTTTACCTAATATTTAATTTAAAAGATACAAACCACAAGCCTATTACTAAGAATAAAAGCAAATCCACACAATAAGCAAGCTTTTGCATGCTCATACAGCTTGGAGAGAGCTTTGAACTGAGAATGAAGTTAATGGTATATTTATTTTTTCCTAAATGATCTCTATCCCAGGAGTGATGTTAAAATCAACTATGCACACCAACCTTTTCATTATTTTAGGCTATTGAGTGATTATTTTATTTTTAAAATGTTCAGAATATTTGTTGTTGCTGATCTGCTACTACCGCAGCAGCGTTTTCATGATTCAACAAATTGATTTTGTGTGACAAAATTACTCTAAAACAAGAAGGACAATGAAATCTTCGATATGGAATCTTCAACAGGAGAAATCAAAAAATATTATGCTTAAGAATAAATATTATTTTCCTTGAAATTTGGTTTATTGTAATTTTCACTAAAGCCATTGATTGTAGAATATATAAAGGAAGAAATGCTAGAAATAGAGCAACTAAATTCCTTCGTTTAAATTGTCAAGAGGTGGAGACAAATGTTATAGCATCAGTCCAAAGTTGCCCAAAAAGATTTTGGAGATATGTGAGAAGGAATCAAGTTTCACAATCCCCATCATCCACTTCCTTTATAGATCCCGAAACTTTTTTACATATAGATGATGATTTTGTAAAATCACAACTCTTCAATAAGGTATTTGGTTCAGTTTTTACTCAAACACACACCAAAACACACACTCAGTTTATTCCTCCAGATTTAACAAAAGAATTTGTTGATTCAGAGTTTACAGTCCAACAGGTTTATCTGACACTCCGAAATCTTGATCCAGGAAAGGCACCAGATATTGATGGATTTTCCAATGTGATGTTACGTGAACTTGCATCAGTGCTTGCTGGACCACTTACATATCTCTTTAATATTTGTCTCTCATCTGGTATATGTCCTTCAGCTTGGAAAAGAACTATCATTAGGCCATTGTACAAGAATGGTTCAAAGTCCCATTTCAATAATTACAGACCAATTTCAAATACATCAATCTTTTCCCGTATAATGGAGAAAACTGTGGTGAGTAGAATCCAAGCACATTTTGAGGAAAACAACTTATGGCATTCTGCTCATCATGGTTTCCGTAAACGACGATCTTGTAACACGCAACTTCTTGAGGTGATTTGTGATTTTCAATCGATGGCTGATAATGGTATTTTGTTTGATTGTATTTATATTGACTTTTCCAAAGCATTCGAAAAAATTTCCATTCCACTTCTGATAAACAAATGTCAACTATATGGTATAGGCCCACAAACTAAAGCATGGATAACAGATTATCTTACAAATAGAACCCAAGAGGTTGCAGTAGGTGATGCTTTATCATCACCTATTTCTGTCATAAGTGGAGTTCCACAAGGCAGTTGTCTTGGGCCAGTACTCTTCTGCCTTTTTATCAATGATATGCCAGGCGTTGTTAGGAATTCAACCTTAAAAATGTTTGCAGATGATGTAAAAATCTATAGGTCAGTCATGAGTGAACATCAGATTCCTTTACTTCAAGAGGATTCGGTTGCTCTGGGCCAGTGGTGTACTGCAAACTCTATGTTCATTAATGAAACCAAGTGCAATGATGTGCATTATTTGCGTAGACTTCCTCAACATTACCATTACTCTGTTGTTGGTAAATTAATTTCAAGTGTAGAATATGTTTGTGACCTTGGGATTTGTTTTGATTCAAGTCTCAAATTTAATAGACATGTATCAGATATCACCCATACGGCTAATTACCAATTATTACGTCTATGGCGTACTTTTTCTAAGTTTAATCTTCATTCACTGATTTCACTTTATGTATCCACTGTACGTCCAATACTTGAGTATTGCTCATCAGTATGGTATCGCCTTAATAAGAGAGATAGAGAGAGGGTTGAGAGAGTGCAACGTAGGGCCACCAAACTCACACCATACCTGAGTCATCTACCTTACCACCAGAGAATGCAAAGACTACAGTTGTCTTCTCTCCAGTTCAGACGTGATAGAACCGATGTAATAAATACATTCCGCAGTGTTAGGAATATTGATAATATCACCCCAACTCACTTTTTCACTTTTACAGAATACAGTAGTACCCGTAAACAACAACACAAAATTTACCCACCATGTTCACAGAAAAGATTAGGCCAAAACTCTTTGTCTAGCCGAGTGTGGAAGACTTGGAATTCACTTCCATCAGAAATAGTTGCAAGTACCACGGTCCAGTCTTTCAAAGGTTGTTTAGCCTCTACAGATTTCTATACTAGGTCCCATCACAATCCATTTTGAGATTATTTTTACTTTTGTATTACCTGATTTGTGAAAGTGTGACAGTTATTTTGTAAGCTTACTTTTTTGTAGGTTTCAATTATTAACAGATGTGTATCAGTTAAGTTGGTATGTTATTGTATGTTTCAGTAATATTGTTTTTCCAATGTTTTTCAGTTACTGTATGTTTTTGTTATGTCATTGACATTGTTATAGACTTTTTTATAATTGTTTTGTGCGACAAGCTTGTTAAAGCTTACCGTATCTTGGTATTAATAAATAAATAAATAAATAAATAAATCTTTTGCGCCCAAAACATCATGAAATTCTTTTAACATAGTCAAACTAAAGTGATACAAATGTGCATATTCATATGAATAATTATGTTGTTTTCTTTAAATTTGATTCCTATTCCATATTTTTTCACATGATAAATAAAAATGCTGTCCAAAATATATGTTGTTTTTATAAATAACATTTTAGTTTAAAAGCCTTTGAAGAGACAGCAGGCCCACTGCTATTTGTGCTAATTTCGGTTTGCTTCAAGTTCAACTTGAGGATTCATTTTAATTTCTGTTCGTCCTAGGTTTCATTGTACTATGTTTAATTTCTTATTATAATTATATGATTTTCTTCTTGCTCTTTCCAATTATAACTATGAGCAAAGCCTATATGACGACAAACATTAAAAAAAAATGTCATAGTCTGAAAAATCATATTATCATCATTCATCATAAAAAAAATGTATTTCTCTATAAAAACTACATTTGTGTAACACTTGAAATTGTTTTATTGAAGATACATAATATGCTATTATTTCTTAGTAAAATATAAATTAAATTCTTCAGAAAATAAGAGTTTCTATGTTAAGGCATTTAAAATCAATTTTATGGTTTGTCTGATAAGAATCAAGTAAAATTTTCGCGTGATTTTGGTGCAAGACTCCCTGATAATCTGAGTACAAGACTCCCTTTCTACAATAGCTACATTACTGAGAACAGAATAACACAATTCAATTCCCCATTTTATACTTTACAAATACAATAATTGTTATCTTTGTAATTGCATGGTTTCCCCATCCCCCTCCCCTCTAATAGTTGGGTATAGCCTAAGGCTATACATGAGGTTTTTTTTACGTACAATTGGCTGCAAAGGAATATTGGGTTAATAAAAAAAAAACTACATTTTATTACCAAAGGCAATGTACAAACCAAGCTAATTCTTAACACAATCATCTTGACAGTTCAAGCATTTTTTCATATCTGTGAACAAGATTATTCAGACGCTCATAATAAAATGTAAATGTGGTAGTCTCTCTAAGCTCCTTGTCAGTTTGAAAGGCATGTCCCTAAATTCACTTCTTCAATTTAGGGAAAAACAGAAGTCGTTTAATAGTAAGCTTGGGATATATGGCTGTTGTGCAGAAACATCCGATTAAAATTTCTTAAGGGACTATTGTGTTGCATGGTCAGTGTAAGGATGGGTATTCCAGAATAAAGAGACCATTTCTTCTGTTTTCAAAGGCTTTCCCTAATTATTGCATATCTTTCCCTAAGCATTGCATATTGAATAACAATATTCAATAATTTCTGTTCCTGGCCGCATAAATTCAACAAGCAATTCATCTTTTTTGTCTAAGAAACATCTTGGCATAACCTTGCTGCTCTTCAATGTTTGTTGACTTTACTGGGTTTGTTTAGGAATTTGTGTACAACAATTATTGGGACTGTTATTTTATTGTGGGTACACTACATTGAACCTAGGTCTCATCATCGTCATTTCCCCTGAAATGAAGAGTTTACTTGAATGACAGTACTTTCAAAACAACAAGGCGCTCAAAGAGACTAAATCTTCAAATAGTCGGTGGCAACATCTTATGAAAGGGGATTATTTTGTGAAGAGGGAATTACAAAACTTATTTACAGAAAAGACAATTGCCTCAATTGTCACGAAGATTATGTAAAAAAAAATAATCTTGATTGTACATTGCTTTCGAAAATAAATCATTCTCTTTTTTATTATGTATTCATCTGTCTCTCCTTTATAACAAATTGAATATGAAAAAAAGAGAACTTGTGCAAAGCTTGCTGGTGTTGTTGGTGGTCATTATTTTTTTATGCTTATTTCTTGTCAAAACTGTTGGCTCATAATGCAAATTGAAAAAACAAAACAAAGAAGAATAAAAAATCAGCAAACTTTTATGTATAGCATATATCTAACCTAAAACCCGTTCCTTAATGAAAGTTTTTTTTTTATTTTAAGTAGCTTATATTCTCAAAAAAATTAAGATCACTACCTACAGCATCAACTTCAACAAGAGGGAGAAGTTACTTATATTGTTGCATTCGATAATTCAGATCTTAACAGTTACTATGTTGTAATTAATTATTGCTTTGACTTATTTTAGAGAATGGTCTGAACTTGCTTAGGAATTGAAAATTTCCTTTTTTGTATATTTTTGACGTCTTTATTTATTTCAGGAAATTCGGGGGGCCATTCTCCCGACTATTCCGAAGGACACTTCCTGAGAAGTGTCAGATATGACCTTTTTGTCTTTTGAAGCCCCCTACTCACCAGGCAGAAACCTCTAATCCCACGGCTTCTCCATCCAAGGATCTGGCTTGTGCAAACCCATTGAAAAATGATAACTTTTGCCAAAGAGTTGGGTGTTAATGTTTTAGTGCTTACCTACCAAGTGGTTTCAAACTGTGAGGGCTGTGGCCAATCATAAATAATTTTAGCTCTTGCAATACTGAACATTTCGTTCTTTTGGAGAAGGCAACTTTAATATTTAATGTAAATTGCCTACCGCAATCTTTTAAAGAGGCTATTGAGATAAAAAAAAATATAAACAGGAAATTTAGCTATAAATAGAGACGCAGGATATATTTCCTTAAGCCCAATTTATCACAACTTAATACCAAAAGACTCAATCAATATTTTCACCCAGTCTAATTAAAGACAACCTGTCCGCATATCTAATGAAAATCGAAGTTGAAGACAGGCAAAGTCTATTGCGAGGCAAAGAATACTTGTCCAATCTAATTGGTGATTTTTTTTTCTGGCTGGTTTTTTGATTAAGTATCTTTTCTCCTCTTATTAGGTTCACTTCGAAAGGTCAGACTTTTTTTTGTTTTTTTTATGTGTACTGAGGATGACTTGGTGGAGGTCCTGGTCGAAATATTTGCTTGTTTTTGGTCTTCATATTTTGCTACTGGGCTGACAAAATCCTCGTTTTCTCACCTATTTGATTTTATTTTTCATTTATTATATCCTTTTCTTTCTTGGTTTCACATGTCATGTATAGCCAATGTGGTCTTAGAATGTATGAACTATACATAAAGGTACCAACAGAAATTTTTCATCGGGAGTTGACTGAGCGATTTCCGCAGGGAAGGGGGAAGTTTGATAAAGAACCTGTTTCTGGCAAAACAGCGTTAAAATTATTCTCAGCTAATACAGAAGTTCGCACTTTAGATTTTTTTTTACCTCCCAGGGGGAGGAAGAGGGGGACCAAAATCCCCCTTCCCTCTCAGTGTATATTCCTCGTAGCAAAGAGATGCTCTTGGTAACTACAAAGGATATTTATACCTTTTTGCATGGTTTTACTAGTTATCTATCATTTGTTCATGCCATAGGTTTTTTGCTAACCTATTTGACAAAAGCCAAACCTCCCTGCAAAAAAAAAATAAAAATCCTGAGTACTTACTATGTATGTGACTCATTATAGGCTAGTCTGAGACAGCAGCATAAATTCATTTTTATTCCGAATTCTTCTCTTTGGAAGTGGATATGAGGTGTATCGATGTTCGTAACACTCGCATGGTAAGCGAACGCTGCATCATTAAGTGAAGAGCGAACATTAAAAACTTTGAACGAACATAAACTGGAGACGGGGACGGACTGGAGACAGGAGACGGGGACTGTCTCCTGTTCATTCCCTTGCTCGTTATGCTATAGTTTTATGTTGCTTTAAAAAAGCTTGTTATTCCAATTCAACGGTCTCTGTGTTTCAGCAGTCGTTCTTACAGAATTAGGACAAAAAGTTAAACTTGAGCGTAAAGAGAAAGGGCTTAAAAGGGGGCATATCCCCTTATACACGGAATAATTTCTGTTCATTTTCAGTTTTAATGTTGCTCCTTACTTTCAGTTAAAAAAGCATTTTTTTTGTTTTATTTCCGATCATTTTTTTAATCATGCCGCAGTTGGCATCGGACCAGACTTCAAGAGTGCCTCAGAAGTGAGCTGATGCACACAAACGCAGAAATTAGGACCCAAAATTATCCGATTAGCCCATTAAACCGAGGCTTCATAGATGTGTTTCGATTAAAGGTGGACATTTGGGTAGAACACAACTTTTTTTTCTTCATATTCAAATAAAAAGGAAAAGTTGCTAATTAATACGCCAAGATAGCTCCGTTTGAAACAATTGTAATCATACAACATATTGAAGTACCCTATCAACCTTGAGTACTAAAATAATAAAAAATAAAAAAACGCTCAAATTGGTCTTTTGGCTTAAAGAACGTGAAAAAGCTTATAAGTGTTTTAATAGCATGGTAAGCCCTATCCGTTTCCTGCCATCAAAACAATACTAAAAATTCCCCCCAGTGGAAAGTTTCCCCCACTAAAATTCTCCCTAAAGGTAAAATTGAGCAGCCAAAGGGAAATTAAGACAAATAAAAAACGAAGAAAAGTGTATAATTGTACATTAGCTATTACGAAGGGGGGGGGGGCGGTGGATTATTGTGTAGGCTAGGGGGCAGGATCCCTAAGCCTGAATAATATCAATTACTTAACCTGAATTAGATCATTTAATGAGACGATTAAAGCAGTTAAATCAACAAAGAAAAAAAAAAAATCCAATTTTGGGAGAAATTTGACAAAAACAAACGTGTTTCCATCCTTTTGGGGTAGTGCTAAACTTTATTTGTGGCCAATTTCTTTGTGACCCTCCAGATTTAAGTATATCCAAATACTTTGTCAGCGTTATTCTGAATGATTTACTTGATGACTTACAAGTGGGCTCAGTATTAAATTGAATAAAAAACAAAACTTAATCACAAAGCTCTCCGAGTTCACATTATCGTCGTTGAATATGAATGTGTCAATGTACTGAAGACGGACGAGACAGAGTAACTGATATTTTTTAAATGAACCATTCTCCCCCCAAGGAACTCTCAACCGACTGGTTATATTTTAAGAGGCCCAACTCCTTCATGAAACCGAGGAAAGACCGACCATGATTGTTTCCTCACCTTTAGCTCAAATACTACCTGATATGATTTTCCTGACAATTATAAACATAATACTACCTGGCAATTCTAAAGATATGTATATGCCACTTAGTTATTTAAAGATGAATATCTATCTTGACTATCCTTCCTCCCAAACCCACCTGCCTGACTAGGTACACCTAAACTAAGGTACACCATCTACCATCTACCAGGTTTGTTTTTTTTTCTTTGGTTTTTTGGTTCTTTTCACATTGACTTTCCACGTTTGTTTTTTTGTTGTTTTTTTTTTCTTTGGCACCTTCCTTGGTTACATCATTTCGTTTCGCGCTGAAGAAGAGAGGCGTTTGTCCTCTCGAAATATTCGCTTTTTTTCAGTATTTTCATTTGGCATATAAAAACCCCATTTTTGCTCGTTTTTTCTTTCTTTAGGTACCATCTACCATCTATTTAAAAATAAGTTTGATTTATTTCATTTAGACTGAAAGATTAAGACGCAAGTTTAAAAGACAAACTGACCTTCATCAACTTATCCTTAATCAACCTATAAATCGAATCTGGATTCTTACAGCATATCGACTGAAAGTTGTTATCCTCGCGGGAAATACGAATCATCTGGATAGATATGATATGATCACGTTAGTAGAGTTATAAGGATTAGTAGACCAGCCAAGCAAACCGTCGATTAAGTCGGTTATGGCCTAGAGAAGGGATATATACTTGCCCAAATGGCTTCAACTTGGCAATTGAGTATATTAGAATAACGTGTGAAATGGAAAATATATACAGTCAAATTTGATTATACAGCAAAGAAAAGCAGCTTGTGGTATCAAACAGTTCGTGGTAACGAACTGTAAGTAAGGAGCGACCCGGCTCAATACTAACCAAAACTTTAAAAACCGGAATTTTTACCAATAGATCAGAGGCAAGGCTGTAGCGTTGCCTATAGTAAAGGCCATACGGCTCCAATGTTTTATTATTTATTTATTTTTTTCCCAGAGGCACTTCATGTGGAAGGGGTCATCGTAGAAACTTCAAAGGGGGATTATTCGATTGGAAATCGAGAGTTCTATTGCCCTTTTGAATATTCGAAAGTGATTGGGGGGCAACTAGCGCCCCCCCCACGCCCCCCATACCCCCCAACCCCACCACTCCAAAATTTGAGATAGCCATATTGTTGTCCGTAGCTGATTTCCAGATAGAAAATGTATTTTTGAGGAGGACACTCCCCCACAAGCCTCAGGAGAAGGAATTTAAGTTATGCCCTGGGGGCACATAAGGTTTTTATAGAAGGCGTTGTCGTAGAAACTTCAAAACAGGCTCAATCGATTGGAAATTAAAGGGCTAGTGCCCTTTTTAATAATCGAAAGTGATTAGAGTGTAACTAGCCCATCATTTCCCCTAACAAATTCAATCAAAATTTTGAGATAGCCATTTTGTTCAGCGTAGTTGATTTCCAGATAGAAAATATATTTTTGAGGAGGACACTCCCCCACAGCCCTCAGGGCAAGGGTTTTAAGTTATACCCTGGGGGCATATAAGGTTTTTATAGAAGGGGTTGTCGTAGAAACTTCAAAAAAGGCTCATTCGATTGGAAATTCAAAAAGCTATTGCCCTTTTTAATTGTCTAAAGTGATTGGAAGGCAACTAGCACCCCCCCACGCCCATTATTTCCCCAAACACATCCAATAGAAATTTTGAGATAGCGTTTTTGTTCAGCGCAGTTGATTTCCCGATAGAAAATATGTTTTTGAGGTGGACACTTCCCCACAACCCTCAGCGCAAGGGTTTCAAGTTATACCCTGGGGCATATAAGGTTTTTACAGAAGGCGTTGTCGTAGAAACTTCAAAACAGACTCAATCGATTGGAAATTAAAGGGCTAGTGCCCTTTTTAATAGTCGAAAGTGATTGGAGTGCATCTAGCCCCCCCCACGCCCATCATTTCCCCAAACACATCCAATAAAAATTTTGAGATAGCCATTTTGTTCAGCGTAGTTGATTTCCAGATAGAAGATATATTTTTGAGGAGGACACTCCCCCACAACCATCAGGGCAAGGGTTTTAAGTTATGCCCTGGGGGCGTATAAGGTTTTTATAGAAGGCGTCGTCGTAGAAACTTCAAAACATGCTTATTCTAATGGGAATTCAAAGGGCTAGTGCCCTTTTTAATAGTCGAAAATTATTGGAGGGGAACTAGCCCCCCCCCTCGCACGCCCAACAGTCCCCCAAACACATCCAATCAAAATTTTGAGATAGCCATTTTGTTCGGCGTAGTTGATTTTCACATAGAAAACATGTTTTTGAGGAAGACACTCCACAAAAACCCTCAGGACTAGGGTTTTAAGTTATGCTCTGGGTGAATATAAGGTTTTCATAGAAGGCGTTGTCATAGAAACTTCAAAAAAGGCTCATTCTATTGGAAATTCAAAGGGATAGTGCCCTTTTTAATAGTCGAAAGTGATTGGAGGACAACTAGCCCCCCACGCCCATCAGTCCCCCAAACACATTAAATCCAAATTTTGAGATAGCCATTTTGTTCCGCGTAGTTGATTTCCAGGTTGAAAATATGTTTTTGAGGAGGACAATCCCCCAAAACCCTCTGGGCAAGGGTTTTAAGTTATGCCCTGGGGACTTATAAGGTTTATATAGAAGGCGTTGTTGTAGAAATTTCAAAAAAGGCTCATTCGATTGGAAATTCAAAGGGCTAGTGCCCTTTTTAACAGTCGAAAGTGATTGGAGGGCAACAAGCCCCCCCCCCCCCCGCTCATCATTCCCCCAACCACATCCAGTCAAAATTTTGAGATAGCCATTTCGTTCAGCATAATTGATTTCCAGATAGAAAATATATTTTTGAGGAGGAAAATCCCCCACAACCCTCAGGGCAAGAGTTTTAAGTTATGTCCCGGGGGCATATAAGGTTTTTATAGAAGGCGTTGTCGTAGAAACTTCAAAAAAGGCTCATTCGATTAGAAATTCAAAGGGCTAGTGCCGTTTTTAATAGTCGAAAGTGACTGTATTTGGGCCATTTTGTTCAGCGTAGTAGATTTCCAGACAGAAAAAATATTTTTGAGAAGAAAACTCCCCCACAACCCTCAGGGCAAGAGTTTAAAGTTATGCCCTGGGGGCATATAAGGTTTTTATAGAAGGCGTTGTTGTAGAAACTTCAAAACATGATCATTCAATTGGAAATTCGAAGGGGTTGTGCCCTTTTTAATAGTCGAAAGTGATTGGAGGGCAACTAGCCCCCCCCCCCACACCCATTATTCCCCCAAACACATCCAATCAAAATTTGAGACAGCCATTTTGTTCAGGCTAGTTGATTTCCAGATAGAAAATATATTTTTGAGGAGGACACTCCCCCATAACACTCAGGGTAAGGATTTTAAATTCATCCCTGGGAGCACATAATGTTTTTATAGAAGGAGTTGTGATAGAAGCTTCAAACAATTCTCCTTCGATTGGAAAAAAAAAGGGATAGTGCCCTTTTTATTAGCCAAAAGGGACAGGAGGGCAAATAGCCCCCCCCCACACCCATCATTCCCCCAAACACCTCAAATCAACATTTTGAGATAGCCAATTTGTTCAGCGTAGTTGATTTACAGATAGAAAATATGTTTTTGAGGAGGACAATCCCCCAAAACCCCCAGGGCAAGGGTTTTAAGTTATGCCCTGGGGGCATATAAGGTTTTTTATAGAAGGCATTGTCGTTGAAACTTCAAAAAAGGCTCATTCGATTGGATATTCAAATGGCTAGTTCCCTTTTTAGTAGTCGAAAGTGATGGTATTTGGGCTATTTTATTCAACGTAGTGGATTCCACGCATAAATTTCAGTTTTGAGAAGGAAACTCCCCCAAAACCTTCGAGGCAAGGGTTCTGAGTTATGTCCTGGGGCCTTCAAGGTTTTTATAGTTAACATAGAAACTTGAAAACAGGCTCATTCTATTTGAAATTCACAGGGCTTGTACCCTTCTTAATAGTCAAAAGTGATTGGAGGGCAACTAGCCCTCCCACCCCACGCCCATCATTCCCCCAAACACATTAAATCCAAATTTTGAGATAGCCATTTTGTTCGGCGTAGTTGATTTCCAGATTGCAAATATGTTTTTGAGGAGGACAATCCCCCAAAACCCTCAGGGCAAGGGTTTTAAGTTATGCCCTGGGGGCTTATAAGGTTTTTATAGAAGGCGTTGTCGTAGAAACTTCAAAAAAGGCTCATTCGATTGGAAATTCAAAGGGCTAGTGCCCTTTTTAAAAGTCGAAAGTGATTGGAGGGCAACAAGCCCCCTGTCCCGCTCATCATTCCCCCAACCACATCCAGTCAAAATTTTGAGATAGCCATTTCGTTCAGCATAATTGATTTCCAGAGAGAAAATATATTTTTGAGGAGGACGATCCCCCACAACCCTCAGGGCAAGAGTTTTAAGTTATGCCCAGGGGGCATATAAGGTTTTTATAGATGGCGTTGTGGTAGAAACTTCAAAAAAGGCTCATTCGAGTAGAAATTCAAAGGGCTAGTGCCGTTTTTAATAGTCGAAAGTGACTGTATTTGGGCCATTTTGTTCAGCGTAGTAGATTTCCAGACAGAAAAAATATTTTTGAGAAGAACACTCCTCCACAACCCTCAGGGCCAGATTTTAAAGTTATAACCTGGGGGCATATAAGGTTTTTATAGAAGGCGTTGTTGTAGAAACTTCAAAACAGGCTCATTCATTTTGAAATTCAAAGGGGTAGTTCCCTTCTTAATAGTTGAAAGTGATTGGAGGGCAACTAGCCCCCGACAATCCCCCACATCCCCCAGGGCAAGGCTTTTCAGTTATGCCCTGGGGGCATATAAGGTTTTTTATAGAAGGCTGTGTTGTAGAAACTTCAAAAAAGGCTCATTCGATTAGAAATTTAAAGGGCTAGTGCCTTTTTCAATATTCGATAGTGATGTTATTTGGGCCATTTTGTTCAGCGTAGTTGATTTCCAGATAGAAAATATATTTTGGAGGAGGAAACTCCCCCGCAACCCTCAGGGCTAGAATTGTAAGTTAGGTCCTGGGGGCATATAAGGTTTTTATAGAAAGTTTTGGCGTAAAAACTTCAAAACAGGGACATTCAATTAGAAATTCATATAGCTGGTGACCTTTTTAATAGTCAAAAGTGGTTAGTCGGCACCTAGCCCCCCCCCACGCCCCTCATTCCCCTAAACACAACCAATCAAAATTTGAAATAGCCATTTTTTTCAGCGTAGTTGATTTCCAGATAGAAAATATGTTTTTGAGGAGGACACTCCCCCACAACCCTCAGGGAAAGGGTTTTAAGTTATGTCCTGGGGGCATATAAGGTTTTTATAGAAGGCGTTGTCGTAGAAACTTCAAAAAAGGTTCATTCGATTGGAAACTGAAAGGGATAGTGCCCTTTTTAATAGTCCAAAGTGATTTGAGGGCAACTAGCCCCCCTCCCCACGCTCAATTGGAAATTCAAATGGCTTTTGCCATTTTTATTAGTCTAATTTTATTGGTGGGGAACTAGCCCCCCCCCCCCCCACACCCATCATTCCCCTAAACACATCCAATCAAAATTTGAAATAGCCATTTTTTTCAGCGTAGTTGATTTCCAGATAGAAAATATGTTTTTGTGGAGGACACTCCCCCACAACCCTCAGGGAAAGGGATTTAAGTTATGCCCTGGGGGCAGATAAGGTTTTTATAGAAGGCGTTGTCGTAGAAACTTCAAAAAAGGTTCATTCGATTGGAAACTGAAAGGGATAGTGCCCTTTTTAATAGTCCAAAGTGATTGGAGGGCAACTAGCCCCCCCTCCCCACGCGCAACATTCCCCCAAACACATTCAATCAAAATTTTGAGTTAGCCAATTTGTTCAGCGTAGTTGATTTCCAGATGGAAAATATGTTTTTGAGGAGGAAAATCCTCCACAACCCTCAGGGTAAGGGTTTTAAATTATTCCCTGGGGGCATATAAGGTTTTTATAGAAGGCGTTGTCGTAGAAACTTCAAAAAAGGCTCATTCGATTAGAAATTCAAAGGGCTAGTGCCCTTTTTTTGAGTCAAAAGTGATTGGAGGGCAACTAGCCCCCCTCCCCACGCTCAGTTGGAAATTCAAAGGACTAGTGCCCTTTTTAATATTCGAAAGTGATTGGAGGGTACCTAGCCCCCCCCCCACGCCCATCATTCCCCCAAACACATCCAATCAAAATTTGAAATAGCCATTTTTTCAGCGTGGTTGATTTTCAGATAGAAAATATGTTTTTATGGAGGACACTCCCCCACAACCCTCAGGGAAAGGGATTTAAGTTATGCCCTGGGGGCATATAAGGTTTTTATAGAAGGCGTTGTCGAAGAAACTTCAAAAAAGGTTCATTCGATTGGAAATTCAAAGGGATAGTGCCCTTTTTAATAGTCGAAAGTGATTGGAGGGCAACTAGCCCCCCCTCCCCACCCTCATCATTCCCCCAAACCCATACAAGCAAAATTTTTAGATATCCATTTTGTTCAGCGTAGTTGATTTCCAGTTAGAAAATGTTTTTGAGGAGGACAATCCCCCACAACCCTCAGGGCAAGGGTTTTAAGTTATGCCCTGGGGGCATAGAAGGTTTTTATAGAAGCCGTTGTCGTAGAAGCTTCAAAAAAGGCTCATTCGATTAAAAATTCAAAGGGCTAGTGTACTTTTCAATAGTAGAACATGATCGGAGGGCAACTCGGCGCCCCCACCCCACGCCCACCAGTACCCCACACCAAATCAATCCAAAATTTGAGATAGCCGTTTTGTTCGGCGTAGTTGATTTACAGATAGAAAATAGGTTTTTGAGGAGGACAATCCCCCACAACCCTTTGGACAAGGGTTTTAACTTATGCCCTGGGGGCATATAAGGTTTTTATAGAATGCGTTGTCGTAAAAACTTCAAAAAAGGCTCATTCGATTGGAAATTCAAAGGGCTAGTGCCCTTTTAAATAGTCGAAAGTGATCGGAGGGCAACTAGCCCCCCCCCCGCCACAGCCATCATTCCCCCAAACACATCCAATCAAAATTTTAAGATAGCCATTTTGTTCAGCGTAGTTGACTTTCAAATAGAAAATATGTTTTTGAGGAGGACACTCCCCCACAACCCTCAAGGCAAGGGTTTTAAGTTATCCCCTGGGGGCATATAAGGTACTTACAGAAGGCGGTGTCGTAGAAACTTAAAAAAAGGCTCATTCGATTGGAAATTCCGAGGGCTAGTACCCTTTGTAATAGTCGACAGTGATTTGAGAGCCACTAACCCCCCTCTCACGCCCACCTTTTCCCCAAACACATCCAATCAAAATTTTAACACAGCTATTTTATTAAACGTAGTTTTAAGTTCTGGAAAATAGGTCTTTGAGGATTATAACTCCCCCAAAGCCCTCAGGGCAAGGGTTGTAATTTAAGAATTCTCCGAATCCTTCATATTATTTCTTATGGAAGGGATGCTCGTATAAAGTTTAGGGCTCATTTGATTGAAAATTGAAAGTTCTTGTTCACTTTTTAAGAGTCAAAAGAGATTGAAGGGCAACTAGCCCCTCTCCCTCCTCCTCACCCTAAACGAATCAGACACAAATTTTGACAAAAATTTTGAACACAGCCCACCAGGGCCCGGGGGTAGACGTTGTAAGTTATGCCCTGGGGGCATATAAACAATCAAACAATCATTAAATAAACAATCAATGAAAACAAAGATACCATAGATATTAATGTAAATTAATAAATAAATTCAGTTTTTTAAATTAATTTTCTTATGTTACTAAGTTTTAGACAATAGAAAACTAAAGGTCATAAAGGCACTAAGGTTTTGGTGTTTTATTATTTTTTGGATGAGCACTAAGATTAGAGAAAAAATGGCCACAAACGGGAAGGTTTTGCACAGCCAGCCCCTTCCGCACACCCTTTAGGATTAAATCCGACCCCCTAATATCCTCCCACTTGTTGTGCAAATGTGAGGATAGCCTTATATAGTGCTTGTTAATTGTTATCTCTTTTGTAAAGTTATTTTATTTTTTTTTAATTAATTTTTTTCTGTTACTAAATTTTAGACAATAGAAAACAAAAGGTCAAAAAGACCATAAGGCTTTAATGTTTTATTGTGTCTTTTTATAAAAACTACTCATTTTGTTGTGTAGAGCCAGCCCTGCCCGCCCACCCCTAAGCATTAAACCAGACGCCCTGATATCCTCTCATTTCCAGTGCAAATGGGAGGATATGTCTGTCCAACCCCGTAATATCCTCGCATTTGCAGCACAAATGGCAGGACAGCTCTATATACGGCTTGTGAATGGTTATCTCTTGTGTAAAGTTATTTTAGTTTTTTAGATTAATTTTCTTATGTTACTAAGTTTTAGACAATAGAAAACTAAAGGTCATAAGGGCAATAAGGTTTCGATGTTTTATTGCTTTTTAGTTGTGCACAGCCAGCCCCGTCCGCCCACCCATTAGGATTAAACCCGACCCCCTAATATCCTCCCATTTATAGCGCAAATGTGAGGATAACCTTATATAGTTCTTGTTAATTATTATCTCTTTTGTAAAGTTATTTTAGTTTTTTTGATTAATTTTTTTCTGTTACTAAGTTTTAGACAATAGAAAACAAAAGGTCAAAAAGACCATACGGCTTTAATGTTTTATTGGGTCTTTTCCTAAAAACTACTGATTTTGTTGTTTAAAGCCAGCCCTGCCAGCCCAACCCTTAGCATTAAACCTGACGCCCTGATATCCTCTCATTTCCAGTGCAAATGGGAGGATAGGTCTGTCCAACCCCGTAATATCCTCGCATTTGCAGCGCAAATGACAGGATAGCTCTATATACTGTTCTAGTGAAAGTTCTAGATCTGTTTTTTAAAGTTAAGAATAATCGGACAGTAAGTACCCCCCCCCCATGCCATAAAAACTTGAAACTTTTTACAATAAAAAACGAACAGAAATTAATTAAAAAAAAACTTTCCGAAAAAAAAGTTTTTAAAATAAAAGTAAAGGCCATTTTAAACTTAATCTTAGGAGACATAAATACCTGTAAAAATTAAAACTCAAAACGACCAAAAATTACTATGAAAGAATAAGTGAAACCCAAAACCAACAGAAATTAAATAAACAATCATAGCAAAAAACATACAACAAGTAATAATATAAATGAATAAATAGATCTTAAAGCGAGTAATGCTTAGATTGAATATGAAAATCAGGCTTAAAACGAACAGAAATTAAATGATCAATCAATGCGAAAAAACATACAATATATATTAATGTAAATGAATAAATTAATCTTAAAACGAGTGAAACTTAAAAAGAATATGCAAATCAAGTTTGAATCGAATAAAAATAGCTACAAACAAGAGTTCGGGTATCGCCTCACTGCAGAAGCATAAAACCTACTGCGTCACTGTTGCTTTACTGAAAACGAATCTTATTACAAATCTTTTCTTTTGTACATAATATTGAAAATAAATATTAAAATTACGGTAAAATTTTCAACTGATGAGCTTTTAGCAATTAATATCATTATGCATCAAATATTCAGTTTAAGTTATTAGTTCTTTTCAAGATTAGTCAAGACAAATAGTTTCACTACAAACAAAATTTGGATACTGCCCCCACCTTTAACTGTAAAAACCTGAAGCCTTCTGCGTCATTGGTGCTTCACTGAAAAAGAATTACTCCTATATTACAAATTTATTATTTTCCAGTTCTTACAGCATTGAAAATGAAAATGAAAATTACAGTGAAAAAAAATCTTGAACTGATGGATCTTTCAACAATTAATATCATTATATATCTAATATTCAATTTGATTTTGTTTATACTTTCCCGGACTGTTCAAGACTCATATAGTTTTGCCATTTTTTTTAACACTGCCATTTTTTTCTAACTAATCGTGTTAGTTTGTTATGAAAACATTCTATGGCTTCTAGGCATTTCTATTTGAGCGGAAAACTGCACCTCAAACTTTTTGGAACATGCATTTTCTTGCATAAAACACCAAAATATAATAAAATGTCAACTTTCGGAGTATTCCACCACTCGCAAGCAAGTGCCATTGGTATTTTTGAATCCGCATGGTCAATTTAGGGGGTGGAGGGTAGGCTAATACTCGTAGCAGCCCCATTCCGTCGGGGTATGGTTCACATTTTCAACACCTGGCGTCCGGACTATTATATAATCTACCAAGCGTACAACTAACCCAAATCAGTATCAATAAATAAATGAAACCAAAAACAAACAAAAATTAAAATAAATATTAGAGTCAAACTCAAAACGAGCATAAATTAATATGAGTAGGGTTCAAAGCCCCTATGCTTTCTAAAAGCCATAATATAATTTGTACTTTACTGAAAAAAAATTCAAATGAGTTTACTGAAAAAAATGTACAATGTCAATTTAATATACATATGCTGATATTTTTTCCCTAAAATATTAATTAATTTATTATTTCTTAAAGTTGCAAGAGTTAAAACATTTCAAAGAATTGTTTTCAGTAAAGTACCAATGACGCAGTAGGTTTTCGGCTTCTATAGTGACGCGACACCCAAATTCTTGTGTAGTTATTTTTATTCGATTCAAACTTGATTTGCATATTCTTTTTAAGTTTCACTCGTTTTAAGATTTATTTATTCATTTACATTAATATATATTGTATGTTTGTTCGCATTGATTGTTTATTTAATTTCTGTTCGTTTTAAGTTTCATTATACTTTAATAGCAAAACATTTGTTTTCGTTTTAAGCTTGATTTTCACATTCAATCTAAGCATTACTCGCTTTAAGATCTATTTATTCATTTATATTATTACTTGTTGTATGTTTTTTGCAGTGATTGTTTATTTAATTTCTGTTCGTTTTGGGTTTCATTTATTCTTTAATAGTAATTTTTGGTCGTTTCGAGTTCGAATTTTAACAGGTATTTGTATCTGCTGAGCTTAAGTTTAAAATGGCCTTTACTTTTCTTTGAAAAACTTATTTTTCGGAAAGTTTTTTTTTAATTAATATATCAAAAGAATCGGCTTATTATGCTGATTTCAAATATTTAAGTAGCCATAATTGAGAGGCCCAGTAACTATACCTTTGGATATAACGTGACCCCCCCTCCTCCCATATCTCCAGGGGAAAGGTTTTTAAGTCATAAAATGTCCCTATTGTTTACGCATCGTATTTGTTATTGGGAAGTATGTATACATTTTCGTATGGAGCGGGGGATTTTCTGCAGGGGGTTTTTCCACGGGGGAATTTTCCATGGGGAGGGAAGTTTCCAGGGCGTGAGCTTATCAGTGGAAATTATACACTGCGGGAATTTGCCAGAAATCCCAAACAAAATTCTTTTTATATGTCTTGATTTCTCTTTTCCGTCTCATTTTTACGCGAGGAGTTGTTAAGGGTAATTGCCAGGGGTTGAATTCACCGAGATTGAATAATTCGGAAGATATTTCTGTGGGGAGGGGGATTTCTCTATGGAGGTGGGGCCAGATTTCCTGGCATCATTTAAAAAACCATCAGAAATGAAGTAAAAAAAAAAGTTTTTTCAACTGAAAGTAAGGAGCAAAATTAAAACTTAAAACGAACAGAAATTATTACACATATGAAGGGGATTGCCCCCTCCTTAACAACTCGCTCTTTACGCTAAAGTTTAAATTTTGTCCCAATTCTGTAAGAAGAACTCCTGAAACACAAGGGTCGTTTAATTGGAATAATAAGAAGTTTTAGTACTTTTTAAAAACTACTATAAACTTCAGCGTAAAGGGCGAGGTGTTGAGGAGAAAACTTATTTAATTGCGAAAAGCCTGTGCTTACTGCAGCACTGTTTTAATATATAAATACAAAGATAAAAAAAGAATAAAGAGTAGAAGTAAAGGTCACTTGAATCTCCAAATGACATTGAATTAGCTAGCTGGTCGAATCCAAACCATTGTATAGTTTCTTAGTGTTTAGCAGACGGGTTGCTCGGTCCATTAGACTGGTTATCCTAGAGTAAAGTAGAAAATTAGACTATACATTGCAGTATGCATCAAGAAAGCAGCATGATGTATTAAATTTTGGAAACATGAGCGTTTTCCCTCAAAGAGACAAAGTCTGGTGACGGTAATCCTCATAATGGCACAACAAACCTTCTTTTTTTTAAGATGTAAAATTTAGTATTTTGTCAATTACAACTAAAATACCTAGAACAAGGAATACACTCAATTAATCAAATAATTGTATAACTGGAAGCGATTGTGGGTTTTTCAACTGAATCATAATAAAATGGTAATCGATTTTCTCAGATAAAAATTTTAGAACTGTAATTGCCTGTTTCTTGTAATTAATTTCTTAATTACACCAGACATAAACTATTAGCCTTAAATCAAACAGATCGTGGTAACAGACTGTAAGTAAGGAGCGATCCGGCTCAATAGCAAACGAAACTGTAAAAAACTGAATTTTGATACCAATAAATACATCAAAAAATCAGATTTTTAAGCTGATTTCAAATATATAAGTTTCATCAAGTTCAGTCTTACCCATCAAAAAATACGCGCCTGAGAAAAATTGCCTTATTTTCGAAAAGAGGGGCTCCCCCTAAAAGTCATAGAACGTTAATGAAAATCACACGATCAGATTCAGCGTATCAGCGAACCATACTGTAGAGGTTTCAAGCTCCTATCTGCAAAATGTGGAATTTTGTATTTTTTGCCAGAAGAAGGATCACGGATACGTGTTTATTTGTTTTTTTTTTCCCAGGAGTGATTGTATCGACCCAGTGGTCCTAGAATATCGCGGGAGAAATCATTCGAACGGAAATTAAAAGTTCTTGTGCCCTTTTTAAGTGACCAAAAAAAATGAAGGGCAACTAGGCCCCCTCCCATACTTATTTTTTCCCCAAAGTCACCCGATCAAAATTGAGATAGCCATTTTGTTCAGCATGGTCAAAAATATATAATAACTATGTCTTTGAGGATGATTAGTCCCCCACGGTCCCCTGGGCTGCAAGTTATGAACTTTGCCCAATGTTTACATATATTATTGGTTATTTTGAAGTATACTGACGTTTTCACAGGGAATTTTTTTGGTAGTAAATGGGGGGGGGTCGGGGCTACATGGGAGGATATTTCCATGGAGGAAGGAACATTCCTATGAAGGGGGCACCGAATTTTCCAGCATTATTTTAAAAAAACGACCAGAAATTAAATAAAAAAAACAAACAAGTTTTTCAACTGAAAGTAAGGAGCAACATCAAAACTTAAAACGAACGGAAAATATTACGTATGTGATTGGGTTCGCCCCCTAGTCAATACCTCGCTCTTTACGCTAAAGTTATTTTTAGTACTTTCATAAGAGCTATTTATTCTAATTAACGGCCTTTGTGATTAAGCGGTCACTCTTAAAGAATTGTAACAAAATTTGAACTTTAGCGTAAAGAGCGAGGTATTGACTAGGGGGCAAACCCCCTAATATACGTAATAAAAATATACGTATATAGAAGTTCGTTACGTAAGTTAATTGGTAAGTTAAATATATTTATCACTAATAAAAACGGTCGTAAATAAAATTAAACAACTTTCGAGAAAGCCATTAAGCCAAAACAAGTAAAATTAATATGCAAATTTTGTTTTAAATATTTATGTAGGCCTACGGTGAGCCAAAATGATTTGTCTGACCTTCGCCTGGCGAAGGTCAGACAAATCAACACATTATTACAATTCCATTACATATTAATTAACCTATCAAATGAACATAAGCTGATAGTTCCTTGGTTTCATCATCCCCAGACCAGGCACATACGCTTAAATTTTTTTCACAGGCCTAACATTGAATTTTTTCTTTACTAACAAATTAAACGAGAAGGGTTAAAAAATTTAGGAACAACCTTTGCCTCTTCCCCAGTGTACGCACCTGTCCTAATATATGCTTTCGTGTTTGATTTGCATCTAATTTTACTAATTCTAAGGTTTAGGGAATGTTTTTAATTACAACAGGACATAGTAAAGAAAAAATTCAATGTTAGGTCTATGAAAGAAACATTCAAGATTTTAAAAAAATGTTCTCCAAAACCTCTGAAGACCTTGTTTGCCGCCCCCCCCTGCCCCATTATTTAGGATAATTTCTACTCGTTTAAGCTTTAACCTTGATCTTTACTTGTTGTGAAAAAAAGTTGGTTTTGTACAAATTAAACGAGAAGGGTTAAAAATTTAGGAACAACCTTGGCCTCTCTCCCAGTGTACGCACCTGTCCTAATATATGCTTCCATGTTTGATTTGCATCTAATTTTACTAATTCTAAGGTTTAGGGAATGTTTTTAATTACAACAGGACATAGTACAAAACCAACTTTTCTTCACAAAAAGTAAAGATCAAGGTTAAAACTTAAACGAGTAGAAATTACCCTAAATAGTGGGGCAGAGGGGTGGGCAAACAAGGTCTTCAGAGGTTTTGGAGAACATTTTTTTGAAAATCTTGAATGTTTCTAATTTTCAAAAGCTGTAAAACCAGCCTAAGATTTGTGATTAACAAGTTCAGAAACCTTGAAATACCCTCCTTGTTAGAAGTCAAACACCACTTGCGAAATACGTACTGAGTATGTTTGGATTTTACACGAGTTATTCTGAAGACGGATTGACAAGGATTGTCATTTTTTGGCCATCTATCAAAGGCCACACGAAAAGCAGGTCATCTCCGAATGGTATAGAAAGAGGTCAGAAGGAAAAAATTAAAGAAATTGAAACTTCTAGGGAGGGAAGAAGAGTGAAGCTTTGGGGAACGTGCATAGCTCTGTTGCCCTCAGGTGGCTTTGTGCTGCAGTATGTTGTTAAGGGGATCCGATACCATAAAGAATCACCTTATCTCGTCCATTATAAACTTTTTTAGTTTGTGTGGCCAGACTATTTAGAATTGTTGGGCGGTCTGGCCATAGCTTGTAGGGCATGAATAAGCGATCCAAATAAACAGCAGAAAACTAAAAGCCGACATATACATTCCCTGAAATCTTATAAAAATCTTGTAACTTCTCTTGTTTTGTGCCGGAGATACAGATAATTAGTTCTAAGGGAACTTATATCACTGGGAAGTGTAAACTTTGTTTTTTCGATCAAACGGAACCAGAACTCTCTTTTCAAAATTCAGGAAAGGGTTGCCCCTAGAAACACATTACTCTGAATTGAATTATTCTAATTTCTACAAGGTGTGATGCATCATTGGTGATGTTGAACCTCTCCTTTGTACTGAAGTTCTTAGAAACAAAGGTCCACCAAAGTAATAAAAAGTCTTGGGCCTCTCAAATAATCGTACAACCGATGAAAGCTAGTTTCAGTTCAATGTTGAAGAAAGCCACTAAGAGAGACAATGAAAAAAGCCTGTTTCAGAACAAATGAGGGATTCTGCGTTTTCAGCGAAAAATCCACTAAATATCTGCTGGTTAACATTCGTAGCTGTGTTAGACCGTGCAATGCCTTAGAAAAATCATGCAATTTCGTTAACTGGTATAAAAAAATCACTGTAAATCGGGGGACAAACTACGGAGGGATTTGGGATAGGAAGGGGAGGGGATGGGAGGGGGATACGATCTATAACCCTAACAATAAACTTACAGCGTTGCCCTGTTACAGTGCATTCATTTTGTACCATAAAGAAAGAAAAACGAGCAAAATGGGGTTTTTAAAGGCCAAATGAAAATACTGACAAAACACAACAAAGCGAATATTTAGAGGGGACAAACGCCTCTCTTCTTCAGAGCGAAACAAAAAAATATATTCAATGGGAGTGCCGAAGAAAAACCCAACAAAGTAAAACGCGGAAAGTCAATGTGAATGTAAAAAAAAAAACAATGAAAAAACCAAAACAAATTTAAAGATGAATACAATACAGTAGAAACCACAAACTATAAGAATTAAAACCAAATAGCTACCAACCATAAGAGCAATATCCGGGATTTGCAAAAAATCCAAAAATTTGAACCGCCATCGACGGATACTAGCGAATAGATCTAAGTATCCGTCGATGGCGGTTCACTATCTTGACAAATGGAAGTCATGCACATACTTAATGATCTGGGTTATATAGCCCAGATGCGTACCCTAAGAAAAGAATTAAAAAAAGGGAAAAGAAAAGGTAAATATTTATCGACCATACCTGTGTAGATTTCCCAAGCAATTTCGAAAATTAATCAGTACATCCTTTCTTTCCGATACAAAAGCATTGAAATCATCGACGGGCCGGGGAATTTCCATTTCATCACAAAATACAGCTAATTCATCTTTAAGACCTTCAAAAAAACAATCAATCAACTCTTGTTCATTTTATTTCTGTGGTACCTAATTTTTTGCCTGCAAGTATTTTTTTTGCCGTGTTTTTGATCACCTTTAGTGTAATTTTAGTGCTGACCTCTTTAGTGCTATTTTGTTGGTATTAAACAATCAATCAACTCTTGTTCATTTTAATTCTGTGGTACCTCTTTTTTTGCCAGCAAGTATTTTTTTTTCCGTGTTTTTGATCACCTTTAGTGTAATTTTAGTGCTAACATCTTTAGTGCTATTTTGTTGTTATTAAACAATCAATCAACTCTTGTTCATTTTAATTCTGTGGTACCTCTTTTTTTGCCTTCAAGTATTTTTTTTGCCTTGTTTTTGATAACATTTAGTGTAATTTTAGCGATAACCTCTTTAGTGCTATTTTGTTGGTATTAAACAATCAATCAACTATTGTTCATTTTAATTCTGTGGTACCTCTTTTTTTTCCAGCAAGTATTTTTTTTTTCCGTGTTTTTGATCACCTTTAGTGTAATTTTAGTGCTAACCTCTTTAGTGCTATTTTGTTGGTATTAAACAATCAATCAACTCTTGTTCATTTTAATTCTGTGGTACCTCTTTTTTTGCCTGCAAGTATTTTTTTTGCCTTGTTTTTGATCACCTTTAGTGTAATTTTAGCGCTAACCTCTTTAGTGCTATTTTGTTGGTATTAAACAATCAATCAACTCTTGTTCATTTTAATTCTGTGGTACCTCTTTTTTTGCCAGCAAGTATTTTTTTTCCGTGTTTTTGATCACCTTTAGTGTAATTTTAGTGCTAACCTCTTTAGTGCTATTTTGTTGGTATTAAAGAATCAATCAACTCTTGTTCATTTTAATTCTGTGGTACCTCTTTTTTTGCCTGCAAGTATTTTTTTTCCGTGTTTTTGATCAACTTTAGTGTAATTTTAGCGCTAACCTCTTTAGTGCTATTTTGTTGGTATTAAACAATCAATCAACTCTTGTTCATTTTAATTCTGTGGTACCTCTTTTTTTGCCAGCAAGTATTTTTTTTCCGTGTTTTTGATCACCTTTAGTGTAATTTTAGCGCTAACCTCTTTAGTGCTATTTTGTTGGTATTAAACAATCAATCAACTCTTGTTCATTTTAATTCTGTGGTACCTCTTTTTTTGCCAGCAAGTATTTTTTTTACGTGTTTTTGATCACCTTTAGTGTAATTTTAGTGCTAACCTCTTTAGTGCTATTTTGTTGGTATTAAACAATCAATCAACTCTTGTTCATTTTAATTCTGTGGTACCTCTTTTTTTGCCAGCAAGTATTTTTTTTTCCGTGTTTTTGATCACCTTTATTGTAATTTTAGTGCTAACATCTTTAGTGCTATTTTGTTGGTATTAAACAATCAATCAACTCTTGTTCATTTTAATTCTGTTGTACATCTTTTATTACCAGCAAGTTTTTTTTTTCCGTGTTTTTGATCACCTTTAGTGTAATTTTAGTGCTAACCTCTTTAGTGCTATTTTGTTGGTATTAAACAATCAATCAACTCTTGTTCATTTTAATTCTGTGGTACCTCTTTTTTTGCCTGCAAGTATTTTTTTTCCGTGTTTTTGATCACCTTTAGTGTAATTTTAGTGCTAACCTCTTTAGTGCTATTTTGTTGGTATTAAACAATCAATCAACTCTTGTTCATTTTAATTCTGTGGTACCTCTTTTTTTGCCAGCAATTATTTTTTTTTTCAGTGTTTTTTATAAACTTTAGTGTAATTTTAGTGATAAATTCTTTAGTGCTATTTTTTTGGTATTAAAAAATCAATCAACTCTTGTTCATTTTAATTCTGTGGTACCTCTTTTTTTGCCAGCAAGTATTTTTTTTCCGTGTTTTTGATCAACTTTAGTGTAATTTTAGTGCTAACCTCTTTAGTGCTATTTTGTTGGTATTAAACAATCAATCAACTCTTGTTCATTTTAATTCTGTGGTACCTCTTTTTTTGCCTGCAAGTATTTTTTTTCCGTGTTTTTGATCACCTTTAGTGTAATTTTAGTGCTAACTTCTTTAGTGCTATTTTGTTGGTATTAAACAATCAATCAACTCTTGTTCATTTTAATTCTGTGGTACCTCTTTTTTTGCCAGCAAGTATTTTTTTTTCCGTGTTTTTGATCACCTTTAGTGTAATTTTAGTGCTAACCTCTTTAGTGCTATTTTGTTGGTATTAAACAATCAATCAACTCTTGTTCATTTTAATTCTGTTGTACCTCTTTTTTTGCCAGCAAGTATTTTTTTTTTCCTTGTTTTTGATCACCTTTATTGTAATTTTAGTGCTAACCTCTTTAGTGATATTTTGTTGGTATTAAAAAATCAATCAACTCTTGTTCATTTTAATTCTGTTGTACCTCTTTTTTTGCCAGCAAGTATTTTTTTCCGTGTTTTTGATCACCTTTAGTGTAATTTTAGTGCTAACCTCTTTAGTGCTATTTTGTTGGTATTAAACAATCAATCAACTCTTGTTCATTTTAATTCTGTTGTACCTCTTTTTTTGCCACCAAGTATTTTTTTTTTCCGTTTTTTTGATAACCTTTAGTGTAATTTTAGTGATAACCTCTTTAGTGATATTTTTTTGGTATTAAAAAATCAATCAACTCTTGTTCATTTTAATTCTGTTGTACCTCTTTTTTTGCCAGCAAGTATTTTTTTTCCGTGTTTTTGATCACCTTTAGTGTAATTTTAGTGCTAACCTCTTTAGTGCTATTTTGTTGGTATTAAACAATCAATCAACTCTTGTTCATTTTAAGTCTGTGGTACCTCTTTTTTTGCCAGCAAGTATTTTTTTTCCGTGTTTTTGATCACCTTTAGTGTAATTTTAGTGCTAACCTCTTTAGTGCTATTTTGTTGGTATTAAACAATCAATCAACTCTTGTTCATTTTAATTCTGTGGTACCTCTTTTCTTACCAGCAAGTATTTTTTTTCCGTGTTTTTGATCACCTTTAGTATAATTTGAGTGCTAACCTCTTTAGTGCTATTTTGTTGGTATTTTCTAAAAATACTGACAAGAAGAGGAAGGTGGCAACAAAAACTGCGGATGAAATGCATTTAAGCGCGGATGAAATGCAAAGAGTTCAATATGTGAATACATAAAGCTAAGATTTGACAGAAATAAAATAAAAAATATATAGCTGGTTTTTGACAGAATTTTTCCACATACAATAATTTGCTGCACTTCGTCATATCTTAAAGGCTCATTCATCTAATTTAGCATTAAAAAAAATAATTTGTACTTATCCACTAACAAAAGGGAAAAGAGCAGAGTACAGAAGAAAAATAAAACAAAAAACTATTATTAGCACAAAATACAAGATAAATTAATAAAAAAAAAACGATTAAGAATACAATAAAAATCGAATATTTAGTAAAAAAAAAAAAGGCGGACAAGACGGTTACTAGGACAAAGACGGATTGGCACAAGATTGATTAAATTTGAACTTCATGTTTTCAACGAGAGAATAATATCCGTAGCTACTTACTGACTGACTATTAAAATTCAGCTCCGAAATGACTGTAGTACAAAGAGTAAAATTTACAATAGCGAAAATAATCAGTCTTGACCCTCTTTACATCACCTTTGTTCAAAAGCATTTAAACCCCTGCATATCATAAGCAGCGCTATTGCGCTGCCTAAGTAAAGAGGAATATGGGCACAGTGTATTATTTATCTATTTATTTTTGGTTTTTTATTGTTAAAACAATAAAAAACCTTTTTAATAGTCGAAAGTGATTGGAGGGTAACTAAACCCCCTCCCGCGCCCATCATTTTCCCAAACCCATCCAATAGAAAAATTTGAGACAGCCATTTTGTTTAGCGTAGTTAGAAGGTCCAGAAATTATGTCTTTGAGGATGGCAAGCCCCCCCCCCCGAGCCCTCATGGCAAGGGTGTTTAAGTTATGCCCTAGGGATATATAAGGTTTTTATAGAAAGGGTGGTCGTAGGAACTTCGGAGGGGCTCGTTGGATTGGTAATCAGAAATTCTAGCATCCTTTTTAAGATTAAAAGTGATCGCAGGGGAAGGACCCCTCCCTCCACACCTCGTATTTTCCCGAAATGCATCTGTTAGAAATATTGAGATGGCCATTTGTTGTCGTAGAAACTTCAAAAGGGCTCATTTAACTGGAAATTGAAAGGACTAGTGCCCTTTTTAACATTCAAAAGTGATTGGAGAACAACAAACCCCTCCCACGCCCACTATTTCCCAAAACACATCCAATAAAAGTTTTGAGATAGCCATTTTGTTAAACGTAGTTGAAAGGTCGGGAAATTTTTTCTTTGAGGATGACAACCCCCCCCCCCCCTCCATATCCCTCAAGCCAAGGGATTTACGTCATGCCCTTGGGCATATAAGGTTTAAATAGAAAGGGTGATCGTATAAACTTCGGAGAGGGCTCATTCGACTGGAAATCAGAAGTTCTAGTGTTGTTTTTAAGATGCAGAGTGATCGGAAGGTGGATACCCCCCCACCCCCACACACAAACCTCGCATTTTCCGGAAATGCATCTGACAGAAATTTTGAGATGGCCATTTGCTGTCGTAGAAACTTCAAAGAAGGCTCATTCGATTGGATATTGAGAGAGCTAGGGCCCCTTTTATTAATCAAAAGTGATTGGAGGGCAACCCGCCCCCCCCCCTCTCCCCGTCCATCAATAAACAAAACACATTTAATCAAAATTTTGAGATAGCCATTTTGTTCGGCGTAGTTGAAAGGTCTAAAAATTATGTCTTTGAGAATGACATCACCCCCCTCCCACCACAGCCCTCAGCGCAAGGGTTGTAAGTTATACCCCAAGACCTTTGGGGTTGACAGAATTCCCCAGAGTCTGGGGGTAAGGATTGTAAGTTATGCATCAGGGCATATAAGGTTTTTATGAAAGGGATGGTCGTTTGAACTTTAGAAGGGGCTCATTTTATTGGAAATGTATAGTTCTAGATCCCTTTTAAGAGTCAAACATGATGGAGAGCAACTAAAGCCCCCCCCCTCCCTGACATCCTTTTTTCCCGAAACACGTTCGATTGAAATAGAATACGAAATTGAATTTTGATACCAACAGCCCAGAAATCATATAGCAATTGTCTTTAGGGTGGACACAATCCCCAAGAGCCCGTGGGCAAGGGTTATAAGTTATGCCCCGAGGCATATAAAGTTTTTATGGAACGGTTGGTCGTATAAGCTTTGAATCAGATAGAGCTCATTTGCTTGGAAGTCAGAAGTTTTAGTGCCCTTTTTAAGAGTCAAAAGTGAATGGAGGGCAATCAGCCCCCCCCCAAGCCTATAATTTCCCAAAACATATCCGATCGAAATTGTAAGAGATCTTTTTTAAGCCTTGTTGAAAGGTCCAGTAATTATGTCTTTGGGGATGTCAACCTCCCCACAGTCCTCAGTATAAGGACTGTAAGCTAGATAATTCGTTCATTGTTTGCACATAGTATATGTTATTGAGAAAGATATGCATGTTTGAACTTTACTTTCCAAGAAGACGAAGGGTACTGAGGAGAGCCTTTCAGAGAATGTTGAGGGGAGCGTTGAACTGAATCGAAACACGTTTTGACGTATAAGGATTGTCAAAAGTATGTAACACATGAATAACTGAGTGTATTAATTTGGAAAATTTAGGAAATGATAAGGGATATGACCAAAAAGACACTAATAGCATGCTACCAATATTACTATAACTACCACCACTACTACTACCAGACTACTCCATTTATAGTATTAAGGAGAAATTCGAACTAAATCAAAAGATGCTATATGCATGCAAATTGTTTTTAGTAAAGCAAAAATTATGTTCTTGTCTTAAGAATGCATGGGGGTTGTCAGCCCCACTCATAAAAAAATGAGATGGCCATTTTTTTCAGGGTAGTTAAAAGGTCCAGACGTTATGTCCTTGAGACTGACCTCCCCTCCAGAGTCCTCACGTTAAGGCATGTAAGTTAGGCAATTCGTTCATTGCCTACATATAGTATATGTTATTGAGAAAATTATGCATGTTTGAACTTTATCATAGGTAGCGTAATGGATTTCAAGAAAGAGTAAATTAGAGCGTTAATTTAGAATGGTGTTTCATTTACAAAAAAAGTTGTTGTATAAAAAATGTTTTGCCCATCTCTCTTTAACTCTTTCCTCATAAATAATTTCATATTGCTACCATGCTACCATGCTTAGCAAAAACAGAAACAAATAAATAATGAAAACCAGTGGTAATATTAACAGTATTTCATTGAATTTTTTAATTTTCATAGCTGACACAAATTAACAGACAAAACTAATCAGTTACCTTCATTGACCCGCAAAAGATAAGGGATGCTACAAGGATTTTCCTAATTTTACTGATTGACGCTTAACAAATACTAGAGAAATCTACACTACAAAATGTAAAAAAAAAACAAAAAAAAACAAACATACAGTAAATAAGAGCGTAAATTTGGAACAATATTGTATTTTGCTTCTCTAATTGTATTGGGCTCATTACTTGAAAACAATGAATAACTATTCCTTATAAGCAAAGTAAAGGCAACAAAACAGGAAAAGCGAAACAATGGCTTTCAGTAAATATTAAATCAGAGCGTGAATTAAGATTCACGTTTAATTTGTAAAAAAAAAACTGTCGTATCAGTGTTGCCAAATTTTTGCCAAAAACGACTTATAAAGACTTAACTTTATAAGCAGTTTACTTATAAACCAACTGAAGTCACGATGATATGATAAAGAGATAAAAAAATAAGCTATTGAAAAATCTATTTTTACAAACTTTTTCCAAGTTTTTCGTTCTTCAGTTTCAGTTTAGAAATGAACTGTTCTGGCCTAGTTTACTTAAATTTACTTTAACTTTAGAAGAAAGGCTTAGAATGGCTTTTATAGTCTTTAATGAGAAAGTGAACCCAAAATAGACATTTTTCTTAATATCAGTTTTGCATATATGACAAAAAGGCACAAAAACATTTAAGTTCTCTGATGAAAGACTTCGACAATAAAGATATTAAACTATTTTTATCTTAGAATGGCTTTTGAGTCTTTCTTTAAATGTCACCATGCAGCAACGTACCCTCCCCCTTCCCCACGTGTCGTATTTTAAAGAAACTTTTAAGTGTAAAGGTATTAAGGTGAAACTTTTAGGGAACGTTTAGGAGGAATTTCAATTAAACAAAAATTGTATGCATGTAGGTATTTATAAAAACACACAAGCAATATCATAGGTAGCACCACTCTATGATTACTAGAAATATCATTGAAACTTGTAAAGGAGCTAATTCGAATCAAAATTAAAAGGTCTAGTACCCTTTTTAAGAGTAAAATGAGGTTGGAGGGCAAGCAGCCCTTCTCTCAAGCCCATTCAATTTCCAAAGCATCCAGTCAAATTTTGAGACAATCATTTTGTTCAGCATAGTAGAACAGTCCAGCAACTATGTCCTTAGGGATATTTGCCATGTCCACCGCCTACAATTTTCCAATTCATTCATTATGATTTGAAACTAAATGTTGTTTTAAACTAAATCAAAACGCATTTTGTTTATGGTTGCCAGTAAGACACCTCAGCAATATATTGAGAACGACTGGGGGCATTAACTTGAAACTTTTGGGGCTACTACTATTACTACTTCTACTCTTACAATTTAAATAAATAAAAAGAGTGTAAGTGTATCCAGGTTGTCACAGAACATAAGACAGAATCTTTTGGAATGACATTAAGTTGTACTTTTTAGGTCAACTTCAAGAGTTATAATATTAGAAAAATACTGTTTGTGTCAGGATTAAAAATTGTAGAAAAATTGTCTCCAACATACAAATATCAACCCAAACTATAGATTCTTATAGAAAAAAAACAGAAAAGATATGAAATAATTTTTTTCCATGAAAAAGACTATTTCAATAAAAAACAAACAGAAATTGATTTTGAAAACTTTTCCCACAAAAAAAGTTTTTCAAAGAAAAGTAAAAAGCTCTATTTAGCCAAAAATGAGCAGAAATAAAGTTAAAATTTCTTCGAAGCGTAAAACTACCACAAATCACTATCAATAAATAAATGAAAACGAACAGAAATTACAATAAATAGCCAAGTCAAACTCAAAACGGGCAGAAACTGACATAAGTTGGGTTGATAACCCCCATGCCTTTTCAAGACCAGAACATAATTTGCGCTTTGCTGAAAACAAAATACATTTTAAATGTTTTCACTTTTTTTTCACTTTCATAAATAAAAAATTATAAAAACTTTAAGGAATAAATATCAGTATATGTCAATTAAACTGATAATCCACGGTTATTTTTTCCTTTTTTTAATTTCATGAAATAAACACTTGCGGTACCAGAGTTAGTCGATAAAATGTGATTGTGCTTACTGTTTATGTTAGCAACACCAATGGGATCTGTTCCTTTGATAATGATTTGCGATAACAGTGCTTCATTAGCTTTGTTTTGTTGGATCAGTGCACCTTCAACATTTTCAAGAAGATCTGAAAACAGATAAACAAAATTAAAATCTCATTTAATTTTATGCTTCGTTAAGTGAGTGTTGCAACCCCTCAGTCAATATGGATGTAAAGGTTTATAGAAAATTGTCATACAAGGCCTTTGAATATGAATAGTTTTAACAGCCTTTGAATATACTACTACTACAACTAACAACTCACCGCAGCACTAAGCCGCCTAAGGCCAACACAGCTACACATGCTCCTCCTCCATCCCAATCTATTCAAAGCCTCCCTTTTTACACCCTCACAGGAATTTCATATTGCCTTTAAATCTTTCTTTATGACGTCCTCCCACCCCAGTCGCGGACGATCAGCTTTCCGTTTAGACCTAGACAATTGGTCGAAAAGAACAATCTTCGGCAATCTGTCATCCTTCATGCGCAGAACGTGCCCTAGCCATCTCAATCTTTCGTTCATTATAGCCCTAGATAGCGGTATTGAACCAGATTTTTTGTACAGCCAATTGTTTGAAATACGGCCAGTCATCCGGGTACATAGAAGAATCCTTAAGCAATTTCTCTGGAATACATCTAGCGAATTTTTATCCGCTTTTCGAAGCGCCCATGCTTCAGAGCCATATTTGACCAGTGTCACCACTGTAGCTTCAAATATTCTAATCTTGGGTTGCAGACTTATCTTCCTATTCTTCCAAACTTTTTTTAATTGTGAAAAAACACCCTGAGCCTTGGCTATTCTACTTTTAACATCTCCACCGCTCCCACCATTTTTACTAATAATACTAACAAGGTAAGTGAAGCTGCACACTTGGTCAATCTTTTCATCACCCAATGTCACCTTTTCATCTTCACTTATTCCTAGCCTTAGTGACTTAGTCTTCTTAACATTAAACTTCAAACCTATTCTAGCACCCCGAACTCACCAAACCCCTAAAAGTTCATTCATTTTGCTCACACTTTCCTCTAGAATGCTTAAATTATCAGCATAATCTAAGTCCAGGAGACTTTTTCCTCCCTATTTGATTCCGTGGTCTTCCATTGCCTTTCCTGTGCTCCTTAATACAAAATCCATCAAAATAATCCACATAAAGGGAGATAGAACACGGCCCTGCTTAACTCCTGATTTAATACAAAACAAGCTGCTAACCTCATTTCCTACCTTAACTGCAGCCCTGTTATTCTCGTACATAGCACTAATCACTTTAGTGCATTTGTCTGGTATACCATACCAGGATAAAACCTTTGCTATAGGATATAGCAAATCCTTTATAGGATATCCTTTGCAAGGATAGAACCTTTTTCTATCAACAGAATCGAACGCTTGCTCATAATTTATAAGACTAAGGACCAAAGGTGTTTGACAAATCAGGCACTTCTAAATTATTAACCTAAGAGTGAAAATTTGGTCGAAGCATCCTCTACCTCTTCTAAAACCGCACTGTTCTTCTCTTAAAGCTTTGTCTACGGGATCTCTCAGTCTAAAAAGTATGATATTACTCGGCAGTTTTATCCAGAGCCTCCACTTTACATCTCTTTAGTTCATATTTTAATGCTTTCTCCACTTTCTTTAAAATCCTTTTGTTTTCATATGATCTATCACTCAGATAATTCTTGTACAAGCACTTTTTCCTTTCTATTAAACATAAAGCTTTTTTACTAATATTCTTAGCTACATTCCCAGCTTTCTTCCCTACGACACCTTCAGCGACTTCATAAATTATTTTTCTAAAATTATTCCAACCATCTTCCACATTATCAAATTTTAAACTCTGGAGTTTAGTATTCAACTGTTCCTGGAAAGTTTCTCGCCAATTCTCATCCTGGAGTCTATCAACATCATAACTTCCCGGGAGGTAGGTATCCTTCCGAAATTTGAGCTTTAAATTAACCCTTGACACAATCAGATGGTGATCTTTACTTTTAACATCAATAACGGCACTCCTATATACCCTAGTATCTTGTATTGATCCTGCCATTCTTCGGTTTACTATAAAATAATCAATAAGGTTTGCTGTCTTACCATCACTTGAATACCATGTTAATTTATGAGCCATTTTGAATATGAAAGAAAAAACCTTTTATTAATAATGTTGTTTATTTAGTCTTGTCATATTTGTTCAGGCTTGTCACAAAAAGAAAAAAAAAACTTTTTATTAGTAATTTTGTTTATTAGTCTTGTCCTATTTGTTCAGTCTTGTCACAGAAAGGAATGACGGCAGTAGACCCTCAAGGTACAAACCGGCGGTGCTGATATCCGTTTCGTAACCTTTCAGCCAGGAAGCGCAATGGGGGTTGGGGGCTAGCCATCCTGTGCTTTCGCACACCCTCCCTGCTTACCTTCTCCAGATTTCTCTAGGTACCCATTTAGAGCTGGGTCGACTCTGGCTGAGCTTACAGTCACACCACTGACCCACGTCCCAAACCAAATAATCGGCCACGCCAGGAGTCGATCGCGTGTTGCTAGGTATCATATAGCCCCAGAGCTTATAATTTGTAGTTACTGAGAAATGCAGAGAACCATTTCAAACAAAAATGAAAATCCTTTTGAAAGAAACTATTTTTTTTATACATTTCTTTTTTTATGTAAGGCAAGATTGAAGTTAAAACTACTCTATCTTACAAAAAAGTGGGGGAAATAGAAAAACAAATTAGCATCAAGATTCGGTGACGGCATTTAACGACGAATCCTTGCTTCCTAATATATTTCTTTTATATTATATCACTTGTCTTTGTCTCGCCTCGCGCTAAGCTGAAAAAAAAAACCAACGAAGAAACCGGTTTTGTTCTCGAGTTCTACACAACGTAAACTTGAGCTTCTTGCCCATAATACACGAGTACCAAAACTCCTTCCCCCTAGGGAAATTAAAAAATCAAACTCAAATAAAATTCTCAAATTTGAAAAGCCTTCTTTTCCACGGGGGGGGGTATTTTTGGTGGGTATTTATCTGGGGGTAAAGTATTTGGATACTTTTAAATCAGAAAGCAAATCTTTCTATGCATATAGCCACTAAAAAATTAATGAAGAATAGCGAGGTATCTGCAAATTTTGTTAACTAAAAAAAAAAAAAAAAAAAAAAAATAATAATAATAAAAAAAATCCCAGTATAAAGTAGGCCTAAATGTAATGTTTCATTTAAGTGTTTTTTTCCAAGTGTTTAATTTTTTTTTCAATGACCGTTTTTTCATGTATTAATCACTATTATTAGGCTAATGTAGTGTTTCATTTAAGTGTTTTATGATGATCGCTGATCAAAGTTTATGTTATTTGTGCCTTTCATTTATATTATTTTACTGTGTTCATGGCCGTATATTTGGCTATAAAATACACTTATCTATCTATCTATGTAATATGCAGAATAATTGTACAAAACACATTTTGCATGCAGATCCGCTATACTTTACCCCCCCCCCCCAATGTGCAAATCTATAGCCCAAATTTATTTTTAAAGTAACGAAGAAACTAACGAAAAAACCGGTGTGTTCTCGAATTTCACACAGCATAAACTTAAGTGAGTGGTGCATAATACACAAATACCAAAATTCTTTCCCCTTACGGAAATTAAAAAAATAAAACTCAAATAAAATTCTCAAATTTGGAAAGCCTTATTGTCCGCGGGGTGGGGGTATTTTCCACGGGGGGGTATTTTCCACGGGGTATGGGTGGGGGTAAACGCCGGCCACCGTTCCTATGGCCATTTCGTCCTCCAGAAGGCACATCCTACTATATCTTCCTTCTCTTTGGAGGATCGATGCATCCGGTGGAGAAGAGCTACCAAGAACTCCATACCCTTAACCAGGTTACAGGTATAGTATATCACTGAAAATGAGTACATATGGGAAAACCCTTCAGAAAAGGAACATAATGGGAGTTTTTTAATTCAAGAGATCAGACATCTGAAATAATGTGTTTCGGATCCATATTTCTCAAATTTTCAGGTAGGGTTTTTTGAACTGATCTAGGGGGAGGTTACAGGGGACACCTTATCTATCATCCAGTATGTCCACGTACAACTAAGATCATGTATGTAGTATTCACTTTAATGCATTTTGTTTTCAACAGTTTTACTAGAATATGTGATTTTTATTTTGACATATTAAATATTAGGTATCCACTTTTCCAACTGTAGATCCAAATATAAAAAGATGCCTCATTTTGGCCCTGTGATAATAATGTGTATATTTATTAGATGCCCGAAAAATATTTTCACAAAGTTTAAAAACCTTGTCTTTACTCACCTGTGAGATTGTGGGAATCTACGATATAGCCTCTGGTTTTCAGGGCGACCATGTTTATTTCTTTGTACAATATATTATAATTCAATACATAATATAAACTTAATATATACGTATATATAATATATACGTTATATTTTCAGGCTGAGGGGAGGTTAAACAAAAAATAAAAATGCATCAAAATTTTTTCATTATATGCATTTTTGTTACGTTTTTACCAGTCAGACGAAAATTTCGAGGGAGAGGGTTAAACTCCTTAACCTCCCTATAGATACGGCTTTGACAATAATGCACAATTTTGTTATAAATATAAGAAGGAAACGTCCTAGAATTAAGCTTCTCTCGTATTCACTAAAGATATTTAATTTACCTGCCATTTTCTTAAGCAGCGGTTCAACAGTTCGTTGATCTTCTTGTGCCGATTTTAATTCGTTTAAAATTTGAACTCTATCAGCCAAATCTGTCAACTCTGTTTTCATCTCTTTATAAAGGGAATAGCCTTGAAGCAATTGATCCTGAAATTCATACAAATGAGGAATAATTTTCATTACAAAAATGAACCCACTTACCATAGACTAGCCTTTCATATGCCTATGCTTGACCACGCCCCTCAATCCTGTACTAAATAAAGACAACATGTGTTTTTTGACTGTTGCTTTGAAAAGGGTAATTGAAAGATAATGCCCAGTCAACAAGTACTGAGCTTCAGCAAGGCAACCAAATTTGCCACCGAGGTTATGTTCCACGTTTGTACCATTTTTGGTACGTTTTAAATAAAACGGTACGTTTTACGTTACGGTCCTAAAAACGTTACATTTTGTTACGTTTAGAATTTATGTTACAATTATTTTACGCTTCTGAATAATGAGTAAGTTTCACATTTTCTGAGTAAACTATTTCTCCCTCCTTGAAAAAATCCGCTGTTCCCATTTTAATACACTGACATGAGTATCACCATTCTTTCACATCGCGGTCATTTAGTCTTATTACACAATCACTCAGTTATTAGGACGAGAAAATACCCACTTCACTTACTCGCATAGTAAGTTAAGATAACATTCTCTCTCATGAGCATAAGATTATCCTTTGTTTAGTGACAAGTGACAATGGTCAGTTAGTCACCTCACCAACTTTCAATTTCATCAGTATTGGGTTTGAATCTTGTTCCGTCAACAGTCATACTGGAATTATATGGAAAAGGAGCTAACTGAAGTCAGGAATTAAAATGTATAATAAAAACAGGTAAATAATAATAAAAGCTATTTCCTTTATAATTTATTTTTAAATAAGTGATGTGGTACTTGTAAATTAACTGGTACACACGCGAGACGTCAAGTTCGGCTAATGTTAATGAAATAAAACAAAATAGGCCTATGATGAAAATATAATAATTTAAAAACAAATTTGGGCTATATATTTCCACATTAGCGGGGTGGGGGTAAAGCATAGCATACATTAAAAACGTAACATAACCTAGATACCTTTTCCCCCCTAAGCCCCAAAAACAATAGCTTAAATATTGTAAACGTGATGAGAAATCACGCTATTCGATCCAATTCTCTATTGACTGATACCCGTTTGGCTAGTTTCCTTTAGCATCTATCTTGCGTATGCACCAGCTAATTGACAAGTACTGATGATATATATTATTCTTTGCGTAACAACCTCACCCCACCCCTTCTGATTGGTTGGACATAATATCAGGTTATATACAAAACTTGCTCTTTTTATATGGGATTATGAACAGCTGATATTGATAAAATATATGAAACTGTGAAAATGAGCCATTTTTTGGTTATACCTAAGCATTACTATTGAGGAGGGGTAGTTGAGCCGGAATTTTCGATTTTGAGCTAGATTTTTTCCAAATATCCTGGTCACTTTTTTGACATTATACCCCCCTCCCCATCAAAGGTCCCACATATAACTTTATAAATACATTTCATCGTTGTCTCGAATCTTGCGATGACATTCTTTCTTGTTGTATTCTTTCATATTGTAAAGTAAGAATTTTATTGTTTGATTTTTTTTTAATATATTTCTAGGGCTATATCCCGGACCATCAGGGGGGGGGGGGGTGGGTGTATCCTAGGCAGCGCTATATAGCGCTGCCTAAGTAAAGAACAATGTTGGCACAGTGTATTATTTTTTATATTTTCTTTAGACCAGGGCACTTCTTTAGACGTCGCAACGAAGGGGTTGTCGTAGAAACTTTGAAAAGGGCTCATTCGTTTGGAAATTGGAGTGGCTTGTGCCCTTTTAATAGTCGAAAGTGATTGGAATGCAACTAACACCCCCTCCACGCCCACCATTTCCTCAAACACATCCAATCAACATTTTGAGATAACCATTTTGTTCAACGTAGTTGAAAGGTTCGGAAATTATGTCTTTGAGGATGAGAACCCTCTCACAGCCTTCAGGTCAAGGGTTGTGAGTTATGCCCTAGGGCATATAATGTTTTTACAGAAAGCGGTGTCAGAAACTTCAAACAGGGTTCATTCGATTGGAAATTGAAAGGGCTAGTGCCCTTTTTACGACGCTGAAGTGATTGGAGGATAACTACCCCTCCTCTTTTCGCCCACCGTTTCCCCCAACACATCCACTCAAAATTTTTAGATAGCAATTTTGTTCAACGTACTTAAAAGTTCTGGAAATTAGTTCTTTGAGGATGACAAACTCCCCCCCCCAGCCCGCAGGACAAGGGTGGTCAGTTATACCCTGGGGGCATATAAGGTTTTTATTGAAAGCGTTGTCGTAGAACATTCAAAAGGGCTCATTCGATTGGAAATTGAAAGGACTAGTGCCCTTTTTAACAGTCAAAAGTGATTGGAAGGCTCGACATTTTTATAGTGAAGATCGATGTGTGTACAATGTATTATTATTTTTTTTATTTTTTTATTTTTTGTTTAGACCAGGGCACTTCGTATCGAAGGAGTTGTTTTAGGAACTTCAAAAAGGACTCGTTCGATTGAAAATAGAAAGGGATAATGCCCTTTTTAACAGTCAAAATTGATTAGAGGGTAACTAGTCCCCCTCCCATGCCCACCCTCCCATTTGCCCATTACGTTTAAAATCTAAATGTTGCCTTAAGATTAAATCAAGATGCACTGTGTTAATGCTAATTCCCAGTTAGGCATCTCAGCAGTATCCCAAGAACGATTGAGGGTATTATGTTCAAATTTTCGTGGCTACTTCTGCTCTTACAATTTAAACAAATCAAAATAGCGTACGTGTATCTAAGCTATCAAAGAAAGTAAACAGATTTTTTTTTGCGAATGATATCAAGTTTTCTATTTCAGGTCAACTAGTGGAGGTATGAAACTAAATTAAACACTGCTATTTGTGTCTAGATTTTTAAAAGATTTTAAATTGCTGAAAACTTTTCTCCAGTAAACAAATAGCAGGCCAAACTATGAAGTCTTGAAAAAACGAAAAGATTTAAAGAATCCTTTTCTTTTTCCCTGAAAAGACTATGACAATATAAAACGAATAGAAATTAATTAAAAATAACCTTTTCCACAAAATTAGTTTTTCAAAGAAAAGCAAATAACTCCATTAAACCAAAAATGAGCAAAAATAAAATCAAATAATCTACCAAGCGTGAAACTACCATAAATTAGCATCGATAAATAAATGAAACTCAAATCTAATAGAATTAACAATAAATAACCGAGTCAAACCCAAAACGAGCAGAAATTAACATGAGTAGGGCTCAAAACACCCATGCCTTCCCAAGGCCGGAACATAATTTGCACTTTACTGAAAAAAATACAAATGAATGTGCATTGCCAGTTTAATATACATATACTTATATTTATCAATCAAGATGTTAATATTATTTGATTTATTAAAGTTATAAAAGTAAAAAAACATTTACATTTTTTTCAGTAAAGGTAAACAGTATTGTTTACCTTTCAGGTCAAGGCAAACCCTTGCCTTCAGGTCAAGGGTTGTGAGTTATGCCCTGGGGCATATAAGGTTTTTATAGAAAGCGTTGTCGTAGAAACTTCAAAAAGGGCTCATTCGATTGGAAATTAAAAGGGCTAGTGCCCTTTTTAATAGTCGAAAGTGATTGGAGAGCAACTAACCCCCCTCTCTCACCCAACGTTTCCCCAAACACGTCCAATCAAAATTTTGAGATAGCAAAGTTTTTCAGCGTAGTTGAAAGTTCTGGAAATTATGTCTTTGAAGATGACAACCTCCCCCCCCCCACCCTCAGAGAAAGGGTTGTAAGTTATACCCTGGGGGCATATAAGGTTTTTTTTTGAAAGTGTTGTCGTATAACCTTCAAAAGGGCTCATTCGATTGGAAATTGAAAGGGCTAGTGTAGCGATAAAAGATTGATATATAGATGTTTGTGGTGATAGAAATCTGACGTCTCAAAGCTTTGTTTCCACGGCGCAATTAGATCTGACTTCAGAGACGCGAATACTTATAGGCTAGCAGGGGTTAGAAACTTTTTCTAAGCTGTGGCGGTAACGACTTTTGGTGTTTGTAGGGATGAAAAAGCGTGGCCTCTTTTTCTCGGGCTATCTGGAGATCAGATTCCTTTGGGAGCATTTAACTTGGAAACTTACGAACTAATTACCTATTATTAGACTAGACGCAGACATATAAATGAAATAAACACAGATAAAAAGACAATAGTTTTATTGAACTTACATACTTAGATGTACAGCAACAGGTCACTTCAATGACAGTAACGGTGACCAAAATATAAGAATTTCGTCTGAATCTCTCTAGGTCTGATTTACTAATCGTTTAAGATCTGACTTACGATTAAAATTAAAAGCACATCTATCCCACTACCAAACGCAGTTCTTTCGTCCTGCGCTGTAAGGACTGCTCGCCATTGGCTCACGTGGCACAAGGACGCGAATCCTCGTCCAATAATCTCTTTTAAATATTTTTGATGATTCAAGCATTCACACGGTTTTTTTGCCATTTAAACTTCTTAGAAATATTGTGCATAGCATTTTTTTTTGCTACTAATTATCTTAGCGAAATTCGAACGACTAGCGTCGTTGTTTGACTGAAGCTAGAATGCAATTTATCTTTTTGCTGATTACAAATTTAGACTCTTGGAAGCGGTATTTGAACTCAATTAGGGGACGTTTAATTTCTACCCGAATCATCTTTAGAAGGAAAGAATCTTGTATTTTAAATACATCGTGGTACACATCACCCTTCCCATCAATTGATGACGTCCCGGCATTAGTAACTGCTCATTAGGAGTGCTTAAAATTTTTCAATTATTTTTCTTTATTCTACATCCCTATCTAAAATTCATCTACCGGACTAAGATTATTTATTGCTTCTAGGTTAGCTACTATACTAAGGATTTTTTTCTATATCTAGCACTGATTACTTTTGCATTTCCAACAAAGTTGGGGCTATTCTACTTTTACTTTAGTTTTTTTTTTTATTTTGCTGTCTATATGACGTACTACATACTATCTACATTACGTTAAATGAATAACATGATAATATTACACCCAATTCTACTTGTGGTGCATACGTGAATGATTTATAACATACAATATTGGGTTCATCATATTCACTGATAACATTAAAGCACTTTCACTATTGGGATTTTTGAATTGTCAAAGTTATTAGGAAGTAACACATGTAGCTTCACATCTATTCATCACCTTTCGTGTCCTTAGTGTACTACACCCTTTTGTTGTAAATTACTGTCCTTCACTCTTTTTGTCTTGGCAAAAATTTTGAAGCATTGACGTTATGGTTTCTTCATGGAACAGTTCGAGTCTAGTTGTCTTTACACGGTAAGTTTTCCCTAATAGTCAAATGGGAAATGACCGTTAAATATCGTTCTAATAGTCAACTGGGAAATGATGCTTCCCACTACAGGTGTTGTTGTTTTTTCTTCTGAGCATATCATTTTTAGGATTTTTTGAGGCACATAGAGGATGTATTCTCGCGTAAAATTGTTCATTTGTGCCTTTTGAAACGGGTTGTCATCATACTATGGTGACTCTTTTAATATATTATCTTTAGGTTCAACTTCAAATATCTTCAAATATCATTTAACTTCAAATATCGTTAAATACCGTTTATCTTGTCCCGTTCGATTGTGTTCTCAGAATTAAACTTCAGACTGTCTTTAATTTTGGCTTCAAATCTTCAAATGTCTTTAAATGTCATTTAACTTCAAAAATTGTTTGTTGTGTGCTGATCGATGGGATTCTCAGAATTAAACTTCAAATTGTCTTCGGCTTCAAATAACTTCAAATTCAAAATTCATTTAATTTCAAATATCGTTAAATACGTTTAGCTTCAAGTATCATCACTATACTGTCAAATTCTGGGGTCCATAGTGAGTATCAAAGGCGATATCTACGTATTTATATCTTGTACAGACCGATGGGTTTCTCAGCATTTATGTGATTATATAGTTCGTTAAAGTACTTGATACTGAGGTTCAAATATAGTGTTACCTGATACGTAGTATGGTTCATAGTCGAAGAAACGACGATCGAGGGTAACTGTTGTTCTCGTAGACGAAGTTAGGCTGAAAATTGCCAGGAGTTATGGTGAGTACTCTTCGTTGGTTGAGATATGATGGAAATAGATGCTACTGGGTTGTATCTGTACTGGGCAGCTCTTTGTAATGCTCGATAACCAATTGGCCATTTACTTCCTGTAATAAAAATAACGCGGCAGAATCACAAGTTCTTTGTAATAAATACACATACAATAATTCAGGCATTAATTGGGTTATAATTGTTCCCATTGGGAAGTTCAATACATAGAAGTTTCTTATAAAATATTTATTCTAAAACTTTAAGTGTGGTCTCTTGTTATACTGTTTAATATATACTAAAGCATACACTTTATTTTACCTTCTTACAACACTTAGTTAATTTTACAATATATTTAAAGTAATCATTTAAACAGAGTTTATGCTACATGGTTAATTTTTGAGGTCTAATTTTACAACTTATTTCATACCTGCATTGTTCACGCAAGTCCGTGCTGTATAAGAAACGCATGTTGCAGCGTCATAGCCACACAGTTTTACGTAAGCGATACTACAATGAGGGAACGAGGCATAACAAGGACGAATGGAGACCTCTCTACCCACTTGTCTTCTAATGTCCTCCCTATTTCTAGGCTTAGACGTTCTCATTGGGCTCCGGGTTTAACCTCAGTTGAAATGCAGAGGTGTTCTTCTTTGTTTCCCCGTGTTCTTCTCTTGGATTTTCCGTAATTACGAGTCAACATTGGTGCCTCGTATTCGCCTTTCGAATAAGGTCATTAGATGCAGGATTCCAAGCTTGCCCGCGTAGATTCCAGTTGATGCTTGGCAAAGAATATAAGCGTAATGAAGAACTGACATCAATATCTTTTTAGAAGGCTATTGTTTGAGCAAATCCTTCAGCACTAAATAAATAAATATTATATTAAAGTCTTATTAGAATCCGTTAAGCGAGAAACACCTTCACATTAATGGGGAATTCCTTGTTTGTTTTACCTAGCTGTTACTTTACATACACAGTGTTTCAATCTAATATCTCTTAACTGTTCAAATGGTTTTTAAATGGTGCATATTATTATTGAGATATAATTCCACATCCGCCTTAAAACTCTATCTGTAAATGTATCAATAGCTTTTTTGGTTATAGTTACCAATAGTTGGCTATTGGTACATATATTACTCGAGTAAGAAACACATGAATGAGCAATGTGTAGGCCTAAAATAATTATAATCTGTGCTAACACAAAATATTTTATATAATTAGATGCTTCTGTACTGATAATATCTTTTTTTGGATACTATCCATCCTAGTTAGGGCATGGGTCGAATTTTTTTTTTGTTTTATATAACATTTGAGGGGACCTGAGTAAGTATAGGTAAGATATAACGTGACTGACTTGCGAAAATATGTCACAAAAATTAGAGCACAATATATGTCATAGATAAACCAATGAAATTAAAGGAAATTTTTGTCACAGAACTATAGAACAGTGATCTCTCTGTTATTGTATACGTCATAGATATAAACTAATGAAATTAAATTTTTCGCCAAGGAGCTAAAGACTTTAATGCGTTTGTTTCTCTTTGAAAGTAATGTTTAACACAGCTGTAGGACAGCATACGTCGTAGATATAATATAATGAAATTAAAAAGCTTTTCTCTCTTTTTTTTTGCCTCGGAGCTATAAGAAAGTAAACTCTCTGTTTCTCTTTCAAAGCATTCTGATCCAAAAAACGAAAACTTAACTAGCTCACCGAAGTTTTTATTCAACCTTTGAGTTTTTCTTTGACTGGCCTTGGTTGGCATAAAAATACTAATTTCTTACATTTGAAGGATTGAGAGATATACCTTCCTACGGTCGTTTAAAAAAAAATATCCAGAAACAAAAATGGGCCTTGAGTTACTCCCCCGGCATCCAACAACACGTGGTCCAACACCACTTGTTGTTCTCAGTAGACCACTAGCTTCCTACCATTGGTTATTTTCTGTTCCAACTTTTCTCTCCGATCACCAGTGTTTTGACATTACTCGTATTATTTTTTTTTTCATTAATATTGACTTGGTTAACTTTAGTTGCATATTGTTATATTTACTACGTTATTAACTTTAACATAGTTGAAATTTGTCTTTAAATTAATTAGGGATATTTTCATCTGTCAGGTTTTTTACCCACTCTGCCAGACTGTGTCATCATTTTTTCCTAAGTTTCTTGTGGTATTCCATATTTCTGGTTTTTGGTCGAAATAATGCAGATCTGTTTGTATTGTTTTTTCAAAAACCATCGCCCTGTTAATTTCGTTTGTTTCCCGTGCGCGGGTGATGATATCAGCCTAAACTTTTTTATTTCCTTAATTAATCTATGGTCTTATTCAACTTCAGATTCTTCCGAACTTCTTAATCAGAAATCTAGATCGGAACTATTAGAGGTGGTACTTTTTGTGGTTTCACCTGATATTCCTTTGTAAATTTCTACTCCCCTGGAAGTAGAAGGTTTAGTCCCTAAGTCCTCGTTTTGAGTTTTCAACTCGGGAGACTTGAAAGATTCTTCAGGGCTTTGGGAGGAATCAATAGTTTTTGCGGGGTTCCTCCATTGATTGAATGCCATGTCCTCAGGGGGATGGGGAATTTTTTGCACTAAGGTTTCCCTCCATGAAGTCCACTGTTTAGGTTTGACCTTGGACACAGTTATATCATGATATTGACCTTGCTGGTCATCCTTTGGAGTTTTATTCCCGGGCAATGTACTTTGACTCGTTTTTATGGGAAAATTTATTAAATCCATAACTTCTCGCAGGTTTGTTTTAGTTAAATCTTTGAGGGGAGTTTTCTTCATCGTAAAACAGGGGGTTTCTACAGCTCTGTTTAATCCATCCCGTATAGACAGGGGCCTTTCTATTGGTGTTGCAGGGGGAACTATGTCGTCAGGAAATCTTTTTGGGGGACATGGTGTAGAAATTCTATCGGAGAAGAATTGGGTTTTTGGAGTTATTGTATAATCTAAATCTCCCGCGCTCGTCGATGAATAACTTTTTGGACTTTTTGGCGTTCTTATTCTTACTGGTATTAGGGATTTTTTCTTAGGAACAACTAGATTCTCCATTGCTAAAAATTCTTCAAAATTTTCCTGGTCACTGTCATTCTCAAAATAGTCTTGCTTGAAATTAAAGGGTTTTAGCTCTGCCAATCTTGACCTATGGGGCTCATTTTCCGAATCTGACGAATCAGTAGAAGAGGAATGTGATACCCATCTCTCTGGAAATTTGGCTCTTTTTATTCGGCTAACATGTACCTTGTAAGTTCTTCCACTATCGGGGTTTTCCATTTTAAAGGTACATTTGTTATCGTACTTTTTTACTATTCTGTACGGCCCAGAATATTTGTTGGAAAGTTTTTTTTCCTTCCGTTTTCGCCTCGTTCTTTAGGTAAACGAAGTCTCCTACTTTGAAATCTATATTCCCCTAAACTTTGGGATGGTTTCTTAGCTCTTGGTTTATTTTACATTTTCCCAGCTCTTGCCTAACTATTTTATAAGTTTTCCTCATCCTATTTATGAATTCTTGTTTATAATCTTCTGAGCTATTATAATACTGCCGAGATTCAATAATCTCGTCATACGGGATTCTGAAATCTCAACCAAAAAGTGAATAAAATGAATTGTCTCTGGTTGTTTTGGAATAAGCCTTGTTGATTAAATTAGTTAAATAAGGTAAGAATTTATCCCAGTCGCTCCTGTCGTCTTTCGTATAAATATTAAAAACGTTCGAAAATATTTTATGCCTGTTTTCTATTTTGCCATTAGCTTGTGGATGATACGGCGCAGTTACCATTTTATCTATATTAAGGAAATTCATTAAGTGATTTGTTATTTTTGCAGCGAAATTGCTCCCGTTGTCGCTCAAAATTTTATTAAAAATGCCAAATTTTAAAAATAATTTTGCTAACGCCTTACTTGTGGCATAAGCACCTTGATTTTTTAATGCTTTTGCAAAAGTAAATCCGGAAAAATGATCTATAACCGAAAGAATACAAGCATTACCTCTGCTAGAAACAGGTAAGCCTCAACTTGTACCGTGTAGGTCAAATGAGATAATCTCGAAGGGGTGCTTTGCTACCGGGACCGTTCCCATTGGAGGATTTGGATAAGCTGGGGGGATTTTTCTCAAGTTACATGCTTCGCATGTACTTACAAATTATTTAAGTTTTGTCAGTGCAGATTGTACGTAAAATTATTGTTTTAATTTATAGAACGTTTTCATAGCTCCTAAATGTCCACCTGTGTCCGCATGAAATATTCAAATGCAGGCCATATCAAATTTTTTTGTAACACAGGTATTATCGAGGTTTGTTTTTTATTTGTCTCAGCAGTCATAATTCTACACAGTATTTCTTCATCAAGGTCATAGTAAAAATTATCTATTTCTTTTCTAAGAGTTTTGAATTTATCCGGTAACGCCACATTATTCACAAAATAATCAATTAGTGCTACACACATTTCGTCCTTCTTTTGCTTTCTTTTTATATTTTCCAAAGACAAGGGACAAAAGTTAATCTCATTTTCTTTTACTGTGTCTTTGACTTTGTTTTTCTTACGTTTGTGTTTGCTTTTAGTATTAATAGAATTAACTTCATTTTCTTAAGTTTCCGACGGACTATTTTCTGGGTATCTACTCAAAAAGTCGCAAGCTGAGTTTTGTTTTCCCTTTAAATGTTCAAATTCGTAATCTAGGTCTTGGATTTTCATAATCCATCTAGCTAGAATGCCCGTGGGGTTTTCAAATGTGCGCAGGTACTGCAAGCTTTTATGGTCTGATCGTAATATAAATTTTCTACCAATTAAATAATGTCTAAATTTGTAAAAGTGGTAGATAATAGATAACAATTCTAAGTTTGTGGCGGAATAACTACTCTTCGCTCTTTGATAATGTTTTACTTGAATAGCATATAACTTTTTCTATTTGTTTGGGTGTTCCCTGTAGAGGGTTAGGGTTTTCTACCGGGATTATTTGCGAAAGGATAGCGCCTATGCCCTTTGAGCTAGCATCTGTGGTAACGATGAATTTTCCGTTTTTGAAATCAGGGAGTGATAAAATTGGTTCAGAAGTGAGTGCCTTTTTGAGACGGTCTAGGGAAGTTTGAGCTTCCTGGGACCAGGTAACATTATGGGAGTTTCCTTTGGTTAATTCCGTGAGGGGTTTCACAATTGGGCCGTAATTACGAACAAATTTTCTAAAGTGGCCAGTAAGTCCTCAAACTTCTCTTAATTCTTTCATAGTTTTTGGGGGCTTGAGGTTTTCAGCACATTTTATTTTATCAGGGTCTGGGGAAATCTCTCCTTGGGTTATTACTATTCCTAAAAATATAATCTTAGATTGAAATAAATTTACTTTCTCGGCCGGCATTTTAAATTGCCTTGTCTGAACCTCTCGAACACCTTAGCTAACGTTGCTAAGTGTTGTTCAGTGTTTTCCCCCACGCATATAATATCATCAACAAAATGAATTATATTCTTTAATCCTCTTAACAGGTGCAATAGGGGTCTACATCGCGCGCTTGAACTTGTTTTAAGCCCAAATAGTACTCTCAAGTATTCATAAGAACCATATTTGGATGCTGAAAATGCAGTTTTATGAACATCCTTTTCGGCTATTTTCACTTGGTGGTAGCCTTGGGTAAGGTCCAAAGAGGTAAAAATTTCGTTTTTGCTTGAAATTGAGTCAAGAATTTCATCTATTCTTGGTAGAGGAAATTTATCGCTAACTACTTGTTTGTTTAGGGCTTTATATTCTACTACGAGTCTAATATCTCCATTCTTTTTTGGTACTAAGATCACTGGTGCGCTATACGGACTTATACTTGGGCGTATAATTTCGTTTTTTTCTAATTCATAGATTTTATTTTTTAACCACTCTTTGTGCTTATATGGCACAGGATATGGCTGTTTTGCTACGGGATTACCAGTCGTTAAAATTGAATGTTCATAAAATGGAATTAGCCCGATATCATCTTCAGATGCAGAATATACATCCTTAAAATTCCATAATAATTCGCATAGTTTTTTATTAAGTTCAATATCCGTAATATGATCCATATTAAATTTGTTTAAAAATTGCGATTTAGTCAAAGAATAGTCGTTGTTTGAAGTTTTTATACCGTTAACTAGGTTTCTTTTATAATTTTCCCATCTATTTAAATCATTTTCCGTTAAAACCTGGATTTGGACTAAACACGTCCCCTTTTTAAATGTAACTGTATCATTTTCATGGTTATTGGTTACCCAAATAAAACCTTCCCCTTTGTCACAAGATATAATCTGTTCCTCGCATAACAGATTTTCGGGTATTTCAGACGGTGTCGCAAACCATATTTCTGATTTGCTAATTACTGGCTCTGTCATTTGTGATATTTGAACTTTTTGCATCGTTTTGGGAGGGATTTTTGTTTTCTTTATCGCAAATCCATTATATTTTTCTTCATTTTCATTGTTTATTAGATTCATACTGGCGCGATGCTGCGCCATTGCGGTATCTTGTGGCGTCACGTTAGGTTTTATTATGTTCTTCCATAATCGCACTATTTTCTTAATTTCATTTGAACTGTACTGTCGCATATTTCCTATTTTTATTTTCGCAGATTCAATACTGTTATTATTTAAATATACTTCATTTCTGCAATATCCCTCAGGGTAATTGAACCAATTTCCAATTATGCCATGTCTTTGCGAGACATGAGGTTCAAAATAATTCGACATTATACCACTAGAAATTTTGTTTACTGTTATGTTATCTTCGTAACCTCTGTTACGATTTCTTAAGGTAGAAATTTCTTCCCCTACCTTAGCTGGGTAGACAAGTTTCTCGTTAGCTACGTCTAATAGTATTCTATTAGACCTTAGAAAGTTTGCCCCTATAATAGCTTCATATGGGAAATTATCACATATAATAAAATTTGTCATAAAGGTTCTATTGTCTCTTTTTTTATGTTTAGGCAAATTGACCCTTTTCCATTTAGTTTATGACCTGTCACGCTTGTTAAATTGGGCTTATTAGGGTTCTTTTGTCACCTAACTTGCAGAGGCAACATATTAAATACGCAAGAGTTTATTATGTTTACAGTAGCTCCGCTGTCAACTAAGGTCGTAAAGTATACGTTTTCTACACAAAAATCATTAAATATAGGTAACTTGTTATTAATATCACTACAAGAAGGCCTATTAAATATTCCTGGCACCCTCTGGGTCCAATTTATATTTCTGAGGGGCCCGAAACGTTTCCCTGAGGATTTATTTCATGTGTTGGTGCCCGTAATAGATATTCAGACGTATTGGGTTTCTTAGGCATATTTGAATGATTTAAGTCTGTCTGTCTTCTCCAAGTATTATTATGGTAACGTGGATGTCGCTTGTCAGTGCCATTTGCTTGCTTTGACTGCCAATGCCATTGGCCTGCGAAGCTTTCGTTTCGTGTTGGCAAATATTCGTGATTTCTATATGGCATTCTTGCATTATATTGGCTTTGGCATGTATTTGGGTTTTCAAATCGGTAATTAATTTGTCTATTGGGGGAGGGTTATAAAAATTTGGTTGGTACGCATTATAAGGTATTGATTGGCGCAATCCCGCCTGGCTATAGCCTATTGCACGACATGTGCTAAAATTTGTTCTTCTGAACAAATTGTTGCCGTGATTTTGCGTATTACCGACAGCATTTCTTGGTATGGGATTGGGGACATAGTGGCACTCTCTCGCTATGTGGCCGACACGATTGCAATTGTAGCACCTTATTATTGTAGGGTTAATGGGCTGAACACGTACTGTTTTTTGCCTAGCGGGCTTTGGCATTTTATTTCTTTTTGTCACTGGGGATTTATTCCTTGAAAAGGAATTGGGGGATGCCTGATCGCCCTTGAAGATTAGGTTCGCGTTTGAATCACCTAGGCTATTTATTTTTGCTTTACTATGATTAGCAACCATTTAATCGACTTTGATTAGTCGCTCTACCTCCTGAACTGCGAGATCCAGCGTCTGAATATTTTTGGATATTACTACCCTATATAGTTTTGGGGGTAGCCCCTGCAAAAAGGTATTTCGTATGACTTTTTCATACAGTTACCCAGAACCAATCCTGTATTTTTCTTTTACGTAAATACGTATATTATCAAGCTGGTCGCCTACATTCATCTAAACAAAAAACTCCAGTGACTCAAGAATTAATTTCTTTATTTAACCGGTTTCTCTAAATATCTCTTTTAATGCTTTTAACAATTTGTCAAACGTAGTTATTGGCAATTTGACGTCACTGCCTATGGTCTTCTTGATCTATCTGAGAAAAGTTAAGCCCTGGCCTTGTAATTGTAGAAGCATTATGTCTTTTAGCGCTGCACAGTCTGTTTTTGTTAATTGTACAAACTGGGTCAATTGGGTATTAAATTCGTCAATATCTGACTGACCATTGTATTCTGGTATAGATTTTGCAATCTCTATATTTTTCGCGACTAACTTCTGCATTATTAATAAATCGTTGAGTTCTTCCATTTTTTTTGCGTTTATATCAACTTAAAATTTTACTTAACCTATTTTGGGGTAGGCTATTATCTCCTATGAGATATAAGGGGTTTGCTGTCGTAGCCTAGCGGTTATAGGCCTAATGAATTTTCTTATATGTCTGTATCTTTCCCAATAATTAAATTCAAATTACAAAGTTTTATAGCCTAACTAGTTCGCAGTTTTCCTCCAATTTCCGACACGCGCCATTTGTAGCAATAATCGATTTGTTATATAGATGTTTGTGGTGATAGAAATCTGACGTCTCAAAGCTTTGTTCCCACGGCGCAATTAGATATGACTTCAAAGACGCGAATACTTATAGGCTAGCAGGGGCTAGAAACTTTTTCTAAGCTGTGGCGGTAACGACATTTGGTGTTTGTATGGATGAAAAAGCGTGGCCTCTTTTTCTCGGGATATCTGGAGGTCAGATTCCTTTGTGAGCATTTACCTTGGAGACTTACGAACCAATTACCTATTATTGGACTAGACGCAGACATATAAATGAAATAAACACAGATAAAAAGACAATAGATTTATTGAACTTACATGCTTAGTTGCACAGCAACGGGTCACTTCAATGACAATAACAGTGACAAGAATATAAAAATTTCGTCTGAATCTCTCTAGGTCTGATTTTCTAATCGTTTCAGATCTGACTTAAGATTAAAATTAAAAGCACATCTATCCCACTACCAAACGCAGTTCTTTCGTCCTGCGCTGTAAGGACTGCTCGCCATTGGCTCACGTGGCAAAAGCACGCGAATCCTCGTCCAATAATCTATTTTAAATATTTTTGATGATTCAAGCATTCACACGGTTTTTTTGCCATTTAAACTTCTTTGAAATATTGTGCATAGCATTTTTTTTGCTACTAATTATCTTAGCGAAATTCGAACGACTAGCGTCGTTGTTTGACTGAAGCTAGAATGCAGTTTCTATTTTTGCTGATTACAAATTTATACTCTTGGAAGCGGTATTTGAACTAAATTATGGAACGTTTAATTTCTGCCCGAATCATCTTTATAAGGAAAGAATCTTGTATTTTAAATACATCGTGGTACACTAGTGCCCTTTTTAACAGTCAAAAGTGATTGGAAGGCTCGACATTTTTATAGTAAAGATCGATGTGGGTACAATGTATCATTATTATTTTTTTTTTTTTTTTTTAGATCAGGGCACTTCGTATCGAAGGAGTTGTCTTAGGAAATTCAAAAAGGACTCATTTAATTGAAAATAGAAAGGGCTAATGCCCTTTTAAATAGTCAAAAGTGATTGGAGGGCAACTAGTCCCCTCCCATGCCCACCCTCCCATTTGCCCATTATGTTTAAAAACTAAATATTGCCTTAAGATTAAATCGAAATGCACTGTGTTAATGCTAATTCCCAATAAGGCATCTCAGCAGTACCCCAAGAACGATTGAGGGTATTATGTTCAAACTTTCGTGGCTACTTCTGCTCTTAAAATTTAACCAAATCAAAATAGCGTAAGTGTATCCAAGCTATCAAAGAAAGTAAACAGATTTTTTTTGCGACTGGTATCAAGTTTTCTATTTCAGGTCAACTAGAGGAAGTATGAAACTAAATTAAATTTGTGCCCAGATTTTAAAAAGATTTTAAATTGCTGAAAACTTTTCTCCAGTAAACAAATAGCAGGCCAAACTATGAAGTCTTGAAAAAACGAAAAAATTTAAAGAATCCTTTTCTTTTTCCCCGAAAAGACAATATCAATATAAAACGAAAAGAAATTAATTAAAAAGAAACTTTTTCCACAAAATAAGTTTTTCAAAGAAAAGTAAAGAACTCCATTAAACCAAAAATGAGCAAAAATAAAATCAAATAATCTACCAAGCATAAAACTACCACAAATCAGCATCGATAAATAAATGAAACTCAAAACGAACAGAAATTACAATAAATAACTGAGTAAAACTCATAACGAGCAGAAATTAATATGAGTAGGGCTTATAACCCCTATGCTTTCCCAACGCCAGAACAAGATTTACAATTTACTGATAAAAATATAAAAGGATGTGCATGGACATTTTAATATACATAAGCTGATATTTAGCAATCAAAATGTTGATTGCTGATTAGCAATCAGCAATCAACATAGCTGATTAGCAATCAGAATCTAGTGATTTTTTTTTCACGGGGCTGCAACCCTGGCAATAATCCTGCCGTTAATAGGGAGCGCAAAAATCTAGATTATGCTTTTAATCTGTTGCTACATTCATTCACCAGATAAATTGACATTGCATTGTAGCGACAAAAGAACAGTGACAGTTAAAACAAGTTTACCATTCGAATGCATGACCGCGAGTGAAATTGTTTTAATTTCAAGGGAGTTGAAATGAATCTTATTATAATTTGTTTAATAGCAGCAAAATTATCACTTCTTAATATAGATAGAAAAGACTGCTATAGATAGAAATGTTTACAATATAAGTTTTATTTCTATTATTATACTACTATTCATAATACTACAAATCGATAAAGATTTCATACCTCAATGTAATTCTTCAGAAAAATTTAAAAACTATTTGGTACAAATATTATTGAATAACAAGGTTAAGTCAATTGGAAAAATTTCTGCGTTATAATTATTATAAGTTCATTGTTGACTTTCATATTTTCAGCACGTAAAAGTGAGAAAACTTTATAATTTTTGTAAAACTGATGTTATGAGAGACGGTAACTCTGAACTCTGACCTCAGCTTGACTGACTTTTTAACTAGTGGTACTATTCAAATCAGTGTTTCTAACTGAGTATCGTGTTTTGAAGATGTTTCTACACATAATTTTATCACAACTAGCTGTGTTCTCAGGTTGGGCTATTTCCCGCCAATTGGGCTATAAATTTTTACCTTCGCGTGACAAGTGACTAAAAAGTAAAAATCCGCAAGGCAGATTTTTGGGCTATAATGTTTCAAATGTCGCTAATTTTGGGTTAGAAATTTAATTCAATGGACCCCCCCCCAAAAAAAAAGAAATCATGTTTGTTATATCTATTTGGTCATTTAGCTAACATGGAGTCTTGGATCACAATATAATTATAATGTGTCTTGGACTATGGTTACTCCCTTCTAATTTTTGGGTACCCCAAACCTTCATCGCCATTCCAAATAAATGTATATAGACCGTTTACAGTCCCCAATAGGCAACAGACACTTCAAGGCTATCTCACCCATGATTTTATATTCTTTGATTGTTTGTGCCCAGAACTCAGTAAGATTTGCACGTTGGCTATTTTTAGGAAAAGGGGGGTGCAAATTGACTTGTAATAAAGGCACTAAGCTATTTGAAGTAAAAAAAGAAGACAAATAAGACATTTAAATTGCTAAATTCTAAGAAAATGGAATGTAATAAAAAGCTTTTACAGTTCAAATTCAAAATTTATCTGATAAAGAAAAATAGGAAGGAAAAAGTCTTTAATTGCAGAAACAAAATAGTAATATAGAAGTGTACACAAATATGTAAGAACCCATGATTACGAGCTCAATATGTAATAGAGGGATTTAAGCACGATTTAATGTCTTACTTAATAAGCCTTTTCCGGCAATTTTTGGCGTCTTCCGAAGGGTATAGGAATGTAAACAATTCTGAACAATCAAAGTTTGCTAATGTTTAAAAAATAGAATAAAAATTATCTGGGAAACTCAAAAGGATATAGCTTTTTAAAAAAAAAGAAAATTAGATTTCTTAATCCAATGTTATGTTCCTCGAACATCTTTCAGGCTATTAAATAAAAGAAAAACAATTTTTTTTAACTGAAAGTAAGGAGCAACATTACAAATTAAAACGAACAGAAATTATTCCGCATATAAAAGGGGCGGCCCCCTCCTCAACGCCTCACTCTTTACGTTCAAGTTTGACTCTGTCTCACAACTTTATTTTTCAAAACAATAAAAAACTTTAGCGTAAAGAGTGAGGCGTTGAGGAGGGGACCGCCCCTTTCATATACAGAATAATTTCTGTTCGTTTTAAGTTTTAATGTTGCTCCTTACTTTCAGTTAATTCTTTTTTATTTAATTTTTCAACGTTTTCGAATTAATGCAGGTTTTGATTTTGGCTCACCGTACATGAATAATTAAAACATAATTTGCATATTAATTTTACTTTCATTTGGTTAAATGGCTTTCTCGAAAGTTGTTTAATTTTATTTACGAACGTTTTTGTGAGTATAAATATACGTAACTTACGAATTAACTTACGTAACGACCTTCTATATCCGTATATTTTTATTACGTATATTAGTGGGTGCACCCCCTAGTCAATACCTCGCTCTCTACGCTAAAGTTCGAATTTTGTTCCAATTCTTTAAAATGACCCCTTAATCACAAAGGCCGTTAATTAGAATAACTAGCTCTTATGAAAGTACTAAAAAATCTTTTGCTTAAAGAGCGAGGTATTGACTATGCTGGGAAATCCTGCCCCCCCCTTCATAGCAATGTCACTTCCCCATGAAAACTTCTTCCATGGAAAGATCCTCCCACATAACCACCGACCCCACTCCCCACTACCCACTACCAGAAAAAATATCCCTGAAAACGTCTGTCTACTTCCCAATAACCAATACTACATGTAAACATTGGGTAAAGTTCAAAACTTTCAGCCCTCCCCCCGGGGACTTTGGGGGACTAAGTCATCCTAAAAGACATATTTAATATATTTTCGACCATGCTGAACATAATAGCTATCTCAAAATTTTGATCGGGTGACTTTGGGAAAAAAATGAGCGTGAGAGGGGGCCTAGTTGCCTTCCAGTTTTTTGGTCACTTAAAAAGGGCACTAGAACTTTTAATTTCCGTTTGAATGAGCCCTCCCACGATATTCTAGGACCACTGGGTCGAGACGATCCCCCCTGGGAAAAAAAACACAAATAACCACGCATCCGTGATCTTTCTTCTGTCAAAAAATACAAAATTCCACATTTTCGCAGATAGGAGCTTGAAACCTCTACAGTAGGGTTCTCTGATACGCTGAACCTGATGGTGTGATTTGCATTAAGGTTATATAGCTTTAACGGGGTGTTTCCTCCTTTTTTCGAAAATCAGTCAAATTTTCTCCGTCACGTAACTTTTTATGGGTAAGATTAAACTTAATGAAACTTATCTATTTGAAATCAGCATTAAAATCTGGTTCTTTTGATGTATCTATTGGTATCAAAAACCCGTTTTTTAGAGTTTTGGTTACTATTAAGCCGGATCGCTCCTTACTTACAGTTCGTTACCATGAACTGATTGAATCACCAATAAAGAAGGAAATACGGTTAAAAAGGAATTAAAAGTAGGTGTTGTACCTACTCTTGCAGTAGACGTTTTACTAGGGGGAGATTTCGGAAATATCAGAAACCTTCTTACATTAAAAGCAACCTCCATGCTTAAAAGAGTAAATACAGTGACTCGAGATAAAGAAAAAGAGAAAAAGGAGGATGAGCCACACACTTTTGAAAATGATGATCAAAATATACAAAACCAATTTCAATTTAAGGACGAGATGTTAATAAAGAAGTTTCGTTTTTTTAGAGTTTTCGGTTACTATTGAGCCGGGTCGCTCCATACTTACTGTTCGTTACCACGAATTGTTTGATTCACAGAGCGAAAGTCCCTTTTCGGGTGTTTTTATGTCTTCCGAATGGTGTAGGGGGTTGCACCAACAATCTGAACAATCAAACGTATGACTAGGGGGATGGCCCTATTGGGGTCATATACGCTCGCCCTTTTAACCCAAAGAAATATGACAGTAAACTTAAAAATAAACGGTAGGATTAGCATATCATGATTGTTTAAAAAATAAAACTAAAACTCTCTGGTTGAAATTTAAAAGAAATATCTTAAAAATAGAAGAAGATAAGAGTTTCATATTACATTTAAATGAGGGATTTGGGGGAAGTTACGCATCCTCCTCTTTATTTCTATCCTGGCTTAAGACTTTGCGTGATTCTCTCAAAACTTCTTGATCTCATCAAAACCTTTTGGCCCTCCTTCTCCTCTACGACTTTATCTCCCTTAGATCGAAGGATCCTTCCCAACATTCTTGGTTTCATCTGGCCCTCTTTTTACCCCATGCGACTTCCTTTCTCCTTTTTTGGCCTTCTTTACTGTGCCATTATATGGCCTATTCTTTTTCTGAGATTCTTCGTCTAATCTCCTTTGAACCTTGCTACTTTCTTTACCTTCTTTTGACTTCCTTTACTGTCTTATGACTTGGTGTGGTTCTTTCCAAGCTTCTTGGTCTTGTCTGGTCCTCTTTTTGCAAAAGGCTACTTCTTGTCCCTTCTTTTGATTTTCTTTACTATGTTTTTACATGGTTTAGCCTTTTTCTGCCCTTCTTGTTCTCGCCTGCCCCTCCTTTGCGCCACGCAAGTCCCTTTTCCTTCTATTGACTTTCTTTACTGTTATACGATTTAATCTAGTCTTATCCGGAGTTTTTTGGTATTCTGCGATTGGTATCAGTGGCGGATCCAGGGGGGGGAGGGCCCCCCTAACATAGGCTAGAGTATCGTAATTTACTTAATTAACGCAAGTTTGCGTTAATTAAACTTGCTCCTAACACAAGTTTATTGGATCAACCTATTTTTCCCCCCCCCTAAACAAACCTGGATCCGCCCCTGAATGGTATAAGGGTGTGCGCCAATCAAAAATAGGAAGGATTACCTATTTTTAATGTTTACAAACTAAAATTAAACACTCCAGGGGCGGGATTAAAAGAAATAGGTCAAAAAAGGGAAAATAAGAATTTAATATTAGATTTAAACGAGGTATTGGGGGAAATTTCACCTTCTTATCTGTTTTCTAGACTGGCTTAAAACTTAGTCTGGTCTTTCCAACCTTCTTGGTCTCATCTAGTCCTTCGTCTTCCCTCAAAGAAATGTGGTATAAAATTACCCGTTGAAATTAAGTTAAAAGAAACCATCGAAAAAATTATTGGTGAAATGGTATATAAATCAATGAAAACATTTTAACTTTTTGGAAACAGTGGCCGATTTAAAAGTTGCGGGAAAATCCAGACAAACATTTTACCAGCGGTTGAAAACCTGGATATTTTATAAAAATACATTTTGATTCAAAACCCGAATTCGATGCAATAACACTAACCTAGATAAAAAGTTCTGCTGTTCTAATCAGAAACAAAACAAATATGGACAAACTATTTGTGTTAAAATACCACACGTAAACCATAGCTTAGGAAGAAAGGAGAGATAACAACTAAGATAGAAACCAGAAAAAAACCAAAATTCAATGCATTTACCCAGAAAGCAAAATAAAATGCTAAGGTAGCAAAAACGGCCCGCAAGCATTGAGCCTTTACCTACTCTTGTGTGCGATATATCATTAAAATTTAGTAAACAGAATGATAAGAAATGCATGTGAGTGTGACTTCATTCATAGAAAAAAAATTTATTAGAAAATTAAGGCTTTAAACGAATTTCCTTAAGTATGACCTACCTAGATCGTTTTTTAAGGCCAGAAAATTTTAGCGTGCCAATTTTCTAAGAAATTTGCTTAAAGTTTAGTAAAACTAAACTACGCCAAAGAATATGCAAGTGAAGTTGCATCTTATGCTTAACCTAGTTGTAGTGTCCACAAATGTACACAATACTAAAAGGATTGTCATAATGTTTATAGGAAAGTTTACTTAAATTCCAAAAGATGGACATGATTTTCACGCATTATTCTTGCTGCTAATCTCTCATCCCAAGCAAAGCGAAAATAAGCCCTTAAAACTACAATAATTCATGGCTATGTACTTGTCCAACAAAATACCCCAAAGTTTTCTCAGAATACTTTACGGGTCTTTAAACTGATCTTCGACGTCAGTCAAGTAGCTTTTTTGTTAAACAAGTTTTACACAATTTGCTGATTTTTTTTTCTACAATGTTAAAGCTACTGTTCCCAGGTCTTAAAACATTATTTGTCAAAAAGATCCTTCAATATAAGGGCTTTGGTCTCTAATTATCACACATGACAGCAAGTATGCAATGGCATGATCCTGTGCTGCTGACCATAGCAAGTGGAATGTGAACAGAAGAAGGCGGCATAAGTTTTTATTTACGAAAGTTTAAAGTTTTAGTAATCAAAGCGAAGAAAGAAAATGGAGAGTGCTGATCCCGGGCTATATTTGCGAGGGCTGAAAACTTTTCCGCGCCATCTATACCAAACTTGCTGCACTGAAGTATAGTTATATTAAGCCCGTACTTGCCAAACTATATAGTGCCCTGGCTCTGACTCACGCGCTGTATATTTCGTTAATTTGGGATGCGCTGTCTAAAACTGATCAGTTAAAGGTTCGACCGGGGTTTTGTCAATTTTTGAAGTTTTTATTAAGATTCTCGCTGTATTACAGGACTAGTTTTATTATGCAAAGATATTGTTTTCCTGACCCTTTAGATATAGTGGATTGATTAGAGAGCGACGCGTTTAAGAAAAGTCTAAATTGTTGGCCTCGTTTTCTGCCATTTAACATTATTTACAGGTGCTGATTGGATGAATTTTGTATAATGTATTTTTTTTTGTTTAGAAGTTGATTGTTTTTTATATTTTTTTTCTTTACTCCGCTTCTTTTTTGTGTGTTGTAAGCGGGCAAAAATAAATTATCTTATAAGATGGGAAAGCTGTCTTTTTGATAGCTAAAGAGCTGTTTTCCTAGTAAATCTATAAAGTTCAGTGTTTGTGTTTGTACACTTTGTTCTTTGCACTGAATATCAGCAAGGGTCATGTGTGAAGAATTTTGACAGGTTGACTTGGTATGCCTTCTTTTATACCTACCGTTCAGTATGCTTTGCTCCTAGTAAAATTATGCTAAGACTTACTCAGCTTATCACTTTAGTGAGGAAATTTGACCATTCACTTTGGTGAGGAGATGAATTAAGGCAGACTTTAGAGGAGGAATGAGAAAATTGCTCTGCACGACAGTGAGCTGACCTGATATATCACTAATTGTGAATAAAAAAAACGATGTTCACCTCGTATTCTCGTTTCTTCTTAGATTGTACCTGTTCAGCTTTCTTGGACATGAAGATACTTTGCAAATAGATGGCATATAAACTGCGGTCATCCATTTCTTGAACTTCTTGAGCCAAAGATAAAGATGATCCAATCCCGCTCTGCAAGCAATAATTTCACTTATTTTATAGTACTTAAAAGGAGCCTCCATTGAGTACGCGTGAGAAACTTTTAGTAAACTAAATTAAAAAAGGACCTTTTCCGGAAAAGAAGTTTTCAAAATAAAGTAAAGAGCCATATTAAGACTTAAAACGACAAGAAGTATATTCCTATAGGAAGGCAAACTTAAAACTTTAATTGCTATCAAAGAATAAATTAAACCTGAAACGATCAGAAATAGAAATAAATCATTATAATCAAGATGAATGGAAAGAACCAATGAAACTAAACAGAATGTTAAATATATAATTATATTAGTTCTTGGAAATATCAACAATTCACTATGTCATTAAACCGAAATGTTAATTTAATTGGTATTTGCATAAAGAGAATAAATATATATAAGAAGCGTCGTTCAGCTCTCTTTATTTCTGATTTTCCAAATTCTTTTATTTAATATTTTAACGTAAGCGTATACGTAGTGTGGTGTTGAAAAAAGATATTTTGACAACCTAGATGGTCGTAATGTCTTGATTGAGTTCAGCCCCCCCCCCCCCCTCAAAATTTCCAAAGTGCCGCTATATCATTTTGACAACCTGGATACACATAGCATGTTTTGATTCAGTGGAGCACCCTCACCCTCAACATTCCTTAAAAGTTTGTAAGTTAATACCTTATCTATTCCTGAAATACTTACAGATATGCCCTCCTTAAAACCTGGGCCTTTGGATGTAGTTCAAAATTCATTTTCCGTCATCCTTTTAAAAGTTACAGCACAATAACTCTAATCCATCCTTGGATGTCAATTATTGACTTTTCATAACATCTGTAGCCATTTTTGACCTCAGCGGATAAAAATCTCCGATTTTGTTTTTTATCATAATCAACTGGCTATATATTGAAAATTCTTATTATGTAATTAGAAGTATTCAGTTTGTAATCTATTTTGAGATATTAAGATATGTATTTTAAGTTTTGATGTTGTTCTTTACTTTCCTTTGAAAGTCAAAGCTAAAAAAAATCTATGGGTTTAATTCAATATTCACCCCCTTATCAAGCACAGAAAATTTCATCATGAAAATTCCAATCGATCCTTAAATATTAGTTATTGACTTTTATAACACTTATAAAGTTTTCGGAGCTGGGAGGGGGATAAAAATTTGAAGATTTTTTTTTATCAGAATCTGCTAGCCTGCATATTTAACAACTTATTTTGTAACTAAAATAATCAGTTTGAAATTTATTTAAGATATTAAAATGTATATTTTAAGTTTTATTATTGCTCTTTACTTTCCTTTGGAAGTCCACCAGAATCACCCCCACTAATCACCGAAAGTGTCAACTCTATAACTAAACTGATCCTGGGATATCGATTATTGACTTTTGATAAGATTAATAGCCCCTTTTTGACTGGGGGGGGGGAATAAAAATTTCCAACTTTTACGAGAATCTAATAGCCTATATATTGAACAAATATATATAAACACACACATTATATATATATATATATATATATATATATATATATATATATATATATATATATATATATATATATATATATATATATATATATATATATACAAACATTTCCAGTAATAACCGCCAAGGGAGACGGTTTTTTAAACATTTCCATTTCCGATGGGTTTTAAAAATCGTGAAATAAAAGCTGCTGTGATTTTACTAATTTCGATTTATTTAAGGTGTTGTTTAATTGCAAGAAAAAAAACATATTATTGTTTCTAATATATTTATTTTCTCACTAATTCTGGTGGCAGAAATATACCCCTATAATAATTCAAATTTAAAACGACCAGAAATTACTATCAAAGACTACATGGAACCCAAAACGAGCAGAAATTAAAATAACATATGATCCCATCAAACACGAAGATAATAAAGACGACTAACAGATAATTAAACAAATCCTAAAACGAGTAAAAATAAAACGAATACTTAAAGGAACAGAAATTACTACAAACAGGAGTTTGACAACTACAAAGCCACCCCCCCCCCCTTTAATACTAGCATTCTCTGAGAGTTTCAACTTAATAACCTTAATTGTTCTTGAGACACTACAGAAATGCCACTTTGACAACCTGGATGCATATAGGGTCTCCTGATTTCGTTTCACACCCCCCCCCGCAATATATCCTGTAAGTTTCAACTAAATACATATAGCCGTTCCTGAGATTAATACAGAGACGCTTAGATACACCCTTTTGCCGATTCGGATCAACCTTAGGTATTTCGATTTAGTACAACATTCCGCTCATTATTTTCCGACAGTTTCAACTTAATACCCTTAGCAGTCACTGGGATATTGCAGATACGTTTTTTTTAGCACGGGGATGCAAATAGTGTCTATAAGTTTAATTCAAAACGCCCCACACTACTCCCTGAAATTTTTAACTTTAAAGTCTTAGCTATTTCCCAGATATTGCAGATTAGCACTTTTGACATCCTGAATGCACTTAATCTCTTTTGATTTAGTTCAATGGTAGTAGTAGCATTAGTTGTAGTACTAGTGTTTGATAATCTTATCGTTTTTGGGATACTGCAGACATCATTTTGACTTTCAAGATGTATGTAATACATTTCTATTTAGTTTTGCATCCCCCTCAACATCTCTTGAAAGTTTCAAACTAATACCATTAAAAGTTCCAGAGACACTGCGGATAAGCCCTTGTGACAGCCGGAATGCTCACAGTTTCTTTTCATTAAATTCAAAATTCCCCTCAACACTCTCTGATTACTCCCACTTGATACCTTTAACTGTTACTGGGATATTGCATATATGCAGGACCGTATCTAGGGGGGAGGGGTTGTACATAGTTACAACCTTTATAGAAATTTCTTTCCGACTCGTAAAAAAGTAGCCCCCCAACATTCTCTGAGAGTTTCAAGTTAATAAACGATAATAAACGTAATTGTTCTTGAGACACTACAGATATACCACTTTGAAAACCTGGATGCATATAGGGGCTTCTGATTTCGTTTCACACCCCCCTCAATATTTCCTGGAAGTTTCAACTTAATTCCTGTAGCCGTTCCTGAGATTAATACAGAGACGCTTAGATACACCCTTTTGCCCACACTACTCCCTGAAATTCTCAACTTTAAAGCCTTAGCTATTTCTCAGATATTGCAGATTAGCACTTTTGACATCCTGAATGCACTTAATCTCTTTTGATTTAGTTCAATAGTAGTAGTAGTATTAGTAGTAGTAGTATTATTAGTAGTACTAGTTTTAGTAGTAGCAGTAGTAGTCGAGGAAGCTGTAGCTGTAAAAGTAGTACTAGCAGTTACAGTTACGAACAGTAAGGTAGAAGCTGTAGTCTCAAGTAGTTCCACTTGCAAGTAGTTGGAATCATAAGTACTTGTAGCTAAAGTCACAAGCAGTCGCAATTGCAAACGCAAGCAGCCGAAGACGCAGTCACAAGTGGTCACATTCACAGGTTGTCCCTTTCGAAGTCACAAGAAGTTGCAGTCACTAGAAGTCACAGTAACAAGTAGTCACAGTTGCAAGTAGTTGCAGTCACAACTAGTAACAGTGGGAGTCGCAATCAGCTATTGTTGCAACAAGTCGCAATTGCAAATAATCGCAGTTGCAAGTAGTGCAAGTTGTCGCATTTTCCAATAGTCGCAAGAGCAACGAGTCTCAGTTACATGTAACGTCAAATGCAGTTACAAGTAGTCACAGTCACAGTCACAAGTAGTCACAGTCAAATTTGCAAGTAGTCGCAGTCGCAAGTAGTCGAGGTGCAAGAGGTCGCAGTTAGAGTCGTAAGTAGTCGCAGTTGCAATCACTGTAGTAGTAGCAGTAGCAGACCTGAAAGTTTAAAGTTAATCATACCTAAGATATTTTTAAAGATGTTGAAATTAAATGATAGGTCTTTTCATTTATTTTAACGTCTTTTTCAACATTCCACGAAGTTTCAACTTAATATCATTAGGTTTTTCGGACACACAAGGATCAAACATTCCCCCTTTCCCAAAAGAAAATTCCATATGTAAACAATGGACAAGTTATACAATTTACAATCCTTGCCCCGGGTGCTATGGGGTCATGTCATCCCTGGAGGATTAGTCATTCGGCATTTTGACTATTTTGAACAAAAAAATATAATTTGGATCATATTTTGATTGATATTTGGATTAATATTTTGAAAAAAAAAATCAATTTGGATCAGTTTTGAGAAGGGAATCTAAAAGCGATAGAGGATGGAGGGGGGAAGGGTCATGTTAAAACCTTGAGTAGAGACAAGTTTTAATCAACTATCCCCCTCCAGATGCCCTTAGAGTTTTGATTTAATTTTGTTTATCAAAGACAGCACAATAGCGCTGCCTGAGTAAAGAGCAAAGTGGGATCTATGTGTTATTTATTTATTTTCTTTTTCTTTTCCCCTAGAAACTCTGCATGAAAAGGGTTGTTGTAGAAACTTCGGAGGAAGCTAATCTGATTGGAAATTATAATTTCACTTTCTTTTTTAAGAATGAAAAGTGACTGAAGGGCAAGAACCCCCCCCCCCCCCACTCCTCAGGCCCATTATTCTCCTAAAGAGATCCGATAAAATCTTGAAATATCCATTTTGTTCAACATAGTTGAAAATTCCAATAGCTATGCCTCTGGAGATGACAACCCCGGCACAGTCCTTGGATCAAGGGCTGTAAGTTATGCAATTCGCCTAGGGTTTATACATATAGCATTTGCTGTTCGGGAAAGAGGACAACTTTGACCCTTGGTGTCCAAACAGGATACCAGTACTAGGGTGAAGCTTTCAGGGAAAGTTAGGGAGAGTGTTGAACTAAATCAAAACAGACATTGTGTATGCAGTTTGTAAGAAGGGCATATCTCAGAAACGACTTAGGGTATTCAGTTGGAACTTTCAGGAATGATGAGGAGGATGATCAAAAGACTAACCGCAACACGTGCAAGCTGTTACTATCGCTACAACTGGTACTGCTACTACTACTACTATTACTGCTGATACTACCACTAGTACAATAACTACTATTTCAACTGCGACTACTACTAAGGCTAAGAGTATTAAGGTAAAATTTTCAGGGAATATTGAGGGGGTAGTTGATATAAAACGAAACACACTACGCGCATACAGGTTGTCAAAATGGCGTATCAGCAATATCTTAGGAACGGCATAGAGTATTAAGTGGAAACTTCCAGGCCATCACGAGAGGAATGTTCAACTGACCAAAAGGCAATAAATGCATACTACTACTGCTACTACTGTAACAACTACTACTAAGACTACTGCTACTAAAAAAAGCTGAGGGTATTAAGATGAAAGTTTTGGAGAATATTGAGGGGAAAATTGAAATAAATCGAAACATATTGTGTGCACGCAGGTTGTAAAAAGGGCACATCTGCAATATCTTAGGAATGGTTTCGAATATTAAGTTGAAACTTACTGGGTCTGTTGTGGGTGATGTTGAACTAACGAAAAGGTGTATAAGAGTTTGGCAAACCGAAATTATACGAGAGACAATCTGGTGTACAAGAGACAATCTTTTGTCATTTATGTGTGATTATTCAAGCTTTTTACACCGATTGCAGTATTTTGGAGGTTATTAAGATCTGAGTTTTACTTAATTTTTTTTGTGTGTTTTTCTTTATAAGTTGCGTTTAATTTAATTTAACCTTAACTTTTTTTTCCGTTGACAAAGGCTCTCGCAAGTGGAGTCGAAATATTCGAATTTTTATTATTTGAAGTTTGTTGTTGTTATTTTTTTTCCACTGTTTTATTTAAATTATACCAGTTTTTTTCTCTCTGAAATTCTGTAAATGGAAAAGCCGTGTGATCTAGGAAATTATTAACCAAAAGGAACTATGTGCATGCTACTAATACTGCTACTACAACTACTAAAGCTAAGGGTATTAAGTGAACATTTCAGGAAATAATGAGGGGATATTGAACTAAATCAAAATGCATTATAAGCATGCAGGTTATCAAAAAGGCATATCAAAAATGTCCCAGGAACATTGCTGATTCGTAAAAATCTTAGTAATTTTGGATTTATTAAAGTTAAAAAAGTAAAAACACTTAAAATATACTTTGATCATTTTTGGTTTAATGTAGCTATTTACTTTTCTTTGAAAAACTTAAATTGTCGAAAAAGTTTCTTAAATTAATTGCTGGTCTTTTTTTATTGACATGAGTTTTAAATTTCCTTTCTCGAAATCTTCTGTGTGAATTGACCCATCTGCTGCTTTAAGGTAGCGTGGAAAAGAGATCCTTTTGACAACCTGGATGTACATAGGGTCTATTGATTTAGTGTCGCCAACTCTGTCAACATATCTATGAAAAACTGTGGATTTTTGTTGGACAGAGGCATGGAGGGTGATAAATATTCAACGTTTTCAAAGAAGAATTAGGGCTCTTGGCTTTGGAAATCGTAAGCTACTACGTTGGTATAACTTTTGAAAGTGGCCGTTACTTCGTTTACACAAGAGCATTTGAGGGACATTGGTGTTACTATAGTGGATATGTCCTGCGAAATAAAAACGATATAGGTGCCGCTGACTAGCTTTGATCTTTTTAGCAGAGACAATGAATGGCAATGGATTCTGAGCCAAGCGGATGACATGGTAGTAGAACCTGTAGCCAAGCTATTTGGTAGCTGCAGTGGAAATAGGGTCACATCGGTATTTCAATTGATTTACAGGGCTTAAGCTTTAAATGAAAGTGAACTTTTTATGATTCTTGCGGCACTATCTTTTTGTTGACAGTTGACAATTCCATTATTAAAATGCAACAAATTTATAAAAAAAGACGAATCGTCAAATATTCATTTTTGTCCGAAAGAGAAACATATTATATGCGTATGTTAAAACCTTTCACATGCCCACTATAAATTTTCTTTTTCTTCGGCTAATATTCTCGTGCCTAAATATTCCATTGGACAATTTTCAATTTAAGAGGTCCTGCAGGAGGTAGACACAATTTTTTCCTCAGATTGGAGTACCGAAAAGTGCAGAATTTTGAATTTCTCTAATTTTCAGTTTAGGGACATTTGCAGAATTTTTGATAAGTTCAGAAGCAGAAAGATAAATATACCAGCAGAGATGCGAGGAGATGGACTGACAAGCTGATTCTCTGTCTATTTGACATCCAGCGTGCTTTCCACATTTAATAATCACTAGTACGTGATTCCGTCCCAGCTCCCCTCATGGCTAGATACCACAACGCCCCAACGACATTTTGAGTCACTCCCACGACCGCCTCATTAAACAGATACTTCTTACAAAACCCCTATCAAGATGGCGTAGAAGAAAACAAGGGCGATTAAAAAATTGGTGGTCACTAGTTAGCACGATCTGGAGCCTGCTCGAGGCTTCCGAAAATTCGGCCACAAATGAGACATGCGCAGGCTTAAGTTTGCCAAAGAAACGGCTGGTCCTGCTAGAAGTAAGTAATGGCTGGATGAATCACTACGGTATCTATAGAACGTTGCTGACTTTTTTTTCTTTTTTTTTCTTTTTTTTTTGCATTATGAGCCAATTGTTGATGAGAAATAAGTACAAAAAAGTCAGCTAAGTTTTGTATATAGCCTAGGGCTATATCCTTAGAAATAACGATATCAATTCCTAGAAATCTTAGCAATTTTCCTTGTTCATTGTTATGATACTAAAAGGATGTTTTCAGTAAAGTGTATGCTAAATGGGTGTTTAAAGTATATGTCGATTTAAGTAAAGTGTGGAAGAAGCTCTGCCCTTTAGAGGGTTTATGAGCAGTACCCATGCTCTTATTTGTGGTAATTTCTCCTCGCCTCAAGTTTAACTTAATTTTTTTGTTTTGATTTCTGTTTGTTTAAGGAGAAAGGTTATAGGCATATTGAAAAAAGTTTCCTTTGAACACCTTTACTTTTTATGACCCAAGCGATAATTATTTTACGATTCACAATAAAAAATTTAAACATTAAGAGTATGCTACTCACTTCTTCACAGCTTTCATCAGAGAACACCTGACTTTGTTTGGTCGACATCAATTCTTGGGCTCCTGAACTTGACTTCCATGATCGGGTATCATTAGACGCTAGAAAGAAACAAAAAAGCAAAAAAAAAAAAAAAAAAAAAAATGAAATTCAGAAAGCCCAGAACTAATAACCAAAACAAAACTCTAAAATTGGAAGGTTTCAAGAAAAAAAAAAGACAAAAGGATTAAGACCAAAACAGCAAAGTCCTATATTTGGCTGATCCCATGGGAGGAGAGAGTAACCGGAAAAAAGAGAGAGAGAGAGAGGAAAAAAGATAAACAGAGAGAACGTGAAACAGAAAAATAGAGAGAATAGAAAAGCAAATAATTAATACCCAAAAACGAACTCTGAATAGACGACTTCCACAAAAATAAGATCGAAAGAATAAGACCAAATAAATAAAATATTCAATTTCATTTCTCAGGAATCTTAGTTTTTGTAGAGATTTCTATAAAAGTGCCAAATATATCACAATTTTTTTTTAAATAAATGTAATTTAAAAACACAACTTTTTCAATAAGATGGAATTGCTATTCCGAGCAATCACGATATTTTGTCATGAGCAAAGATGCTACATGGATGGATGAGAGTGTTTTTATGATCCTGTCTTAAACAACAGATTTTTCTTTATTAAGAATAAAATAGAGCTTCACTAATGAGAATGGGGTAGGGGTCCAAATCATATAAGTATCCCATCATGACAGAAGTTTCATAGATTCAGTTCAACAGACACCTTACTGGAATAAAGGATTTGATACAAAGATTTTCAATCTTAATGATGAAAGGGACCGAAGTTAGGCTCTTGGGCCTATCTCTCTAAAGCTGCCCCATCTCTAAATTCAATAATATAAGCACGCTATACCCTTTTTTACTCCTGATCACTTGGGAACGCTCCGGTCAATTGTCCGTACGCTCAGTCTTCGAAGCTCTTTGGTCAAAGTGTGAAGGCTCCGCTTCTGGCCCCCTCTGGTCAACAGACATGTCCTCTTTTTCCAATCCATTTTTGGTATCCACTGTGCAAACCCCGTCTCCAAACCCCTTCGGTCAACAGTGCGCAAGCTCCGTCTTCAAATTCACTTGTTAAGAAGCGAGTAAGCTCCATCTCCCATAATCAACAGTGCGTAAACTCCCTTCTCCAACTCCCTGTGGTTAATGAACTGTAGGCATTGTCTTGTACTGGCTTTGATCTGTTGTGAGACCGGCTTTGATAATTTGTGAGACCGTACTGGCTAAGCGCGACAATAAGAGTAAACGTCGTAAAGCGAAGTGATTTATAATCAGTAAAAAAAAAAGAAGAAAGAATGAAAATGCAAATATTCTGGCTGAGACCACCACTCAGCCGTTGTCAGTGCAAAAACGAGAATAAAAAGTAGATAGAAGTCCACGACACCAGATAATAATGTAAAAAGAAAAACCTCAAAATTAAAGTGACAAATCACCTTTCTTACGTGAAAAGTAAGAAGGCGAATCATTTTGCCTTTTTATCTTTCATGAGAGTAAAATGTAACCTGTCACAATGGAAAGTTTTACCTTTCACATATCTTGAAGGTCTATAATCGTAAAAGTTTAGAGACAGAACTGCAAGTAGTTATTCTGATTAAACATTTAAAGTTCGTGCAAAATTTAGATAACAATCTAGAATTTTATTTCTGAAGGAAAAGAAATTTAAATAGAAAAAAAAAACATCAAAACAAATCAAATAGATCAACATCAAAACAAATAGTTAAAATAATTCAACTTCATCAATCTATAGAAGTACATAAGAAAAGAATACCGACAGCAAAACGAGCTTAGACTCGAATTAAGTAAAAAAGTTATTAAAAAGCAAAGTATGGTAAAGTAAAGAGCAACATCAAAACCTGAACTTAGAAGACTTACATAATAAATCAAAATGAAAACAGAGAGAAAGTACTACAAAGGGAAAAATGAAACCTAGTACAAAGGTCAATTTAAATTAATGACCCAGTCGAACTTTAAAATTACACGAATTGCCAGAAATATGGGTTGGAATGCCAGCCCCTGAAAGCCTCTTAATGACTGAAGTTTTATTTTTGTTTTGTTGAAAATTAAATAGATTACTTCAAAAAGTATCAAAAATAAATGAATAATACATTGTGCCCACATCGCCCTTTACTCAGGCAGTGCAATACCGCTGCACATGGCCACAATCTTCTTCTGTTAAAAATTTATCTTCGGCGTCGTTTAGTATAATAAGTGTTATCATGCTATGTAATCTAATACGAGAGAAATCCTCGTTGTGCCTTTGTAATTACCACACTCGCTCTTATCACCTCTTTAATGAAAGGTTTAATTAAAGATTTCTAAAAATCGCTAGGTATTTTCTCTTTCTCAAAAATCGTGTCTATAATCTTCGATAATTTGTCTCTAACTCCATATTTCTAAAACTCATTTACCACCTGTCAGATCTTTAGGCCTTAGCTTTCAAGAAGTGTCCAACTATCAATCAATTTTAAAGAAAAAAAAAATCAGTGGTAGCAGTAATAGTAGCATTCACAGTAATTCCTGCTTGTTTTCAATTTGATCTATATTATGACTGTTTCTGCTCATTTCAGATTACAATATTGCTATTTACTTTTCTTTATCAAAACGGCGTCTCGAAAATTTTTTTTTTTTCAAATTTAGTTAAATGTTAAACCACGGAAATAAATGAAGATTTGTTGTTACAGCAAAACAATACAGCAAATTTAATTTCAAGAAACAAAACATTCGCTATTGAACTAATCTAGTCTCATTCAAATTGTTAAAAGTAAGAATAGTTACTTCTTTTTAATGTTTATTTACGGACTCCAAATCAGTCAAACCAGATTATCACAAAACAAGATTCCAAAAGCACCGCTCGCGGAATGTAAAAATATACTGCTAAGCTCAAATTCTATGAACTTTTTGGAAATAAATAGGGCTTAAGAGGAGGGGGGAGGAGTAAAATAAAAAGTAAAAGAAGATAAAATGACTTAAAAACAAGATGATATTGGAAGCAAAGAGAGAAGGAGAGACAGAAAACAATAAGATAGTGCAAAGGGAATAATTGACTAACCATTATTTGCAAATTTTCCAGTAGCCACGGGCGCAATAGCTGAAACATCAATACACAAACTCGGAGCTGCATATTTTCTAGGTGTGGATACCTTTTTGGAGGTAGCTTAAAAAAAAAAAAAAACAATTTGAATAGCACTAATTCAATCAAATATCGGAGCCAACTGGTCAACAATATTCTTTTTTTTTTTTATGAACAATCTCAGGAGTTTCTTGTGTATTGTCATCTGTTGATTCCAAAAATGATGTGAGAAATGTTCCATTACCAACCATTCTTTCAATTTTTTCAAAATAGATTTCAATTTTTTTCCTGTTTATTAGTTTATAAAAATTGAGAAGAACAAGTGTTTTATATTACATTTCATTCCATTGTGGCAACATTTGACATGTAATGTTTGATGATTCCTGCTGGTGAACTCACAAATAATTCAACAATGACATTTCACTTACAGATCTGTCACTACAAGCAGTTTCTTGACTTCTATAGTATTTTCGGTAGATCTACGGAATATGATGTCTTTCTACAAGCAAAAAAACGGACCAACGGAATCTACGAAAAAACTGGAATTCTATTGAAAATGTTATATTCACCCTCCCCTAATAATATCTACTCCAAATCTCCAGAGAATTCTGCTACAAATTCAAATTTTCGGTTCAGCACCAACGCGTCGTCAAACCTAAATTTTAGTACGACATGATCTTCGATTTTTTTTTTATCTGTGCTATTGGGCATAGGCACCTGTTCTTTTCGAGAAGCAATATAGGCACAAAATTCAAATTCTTCTTGGCGTGCAAGTTTGACTATCATCAGAAGAAGTATGTGGTGACTTGGCTATTCAAGAAGAGGAAAAAGCTTGTAAAAGTAAGTAGAAAGCAATCTACCTCCAAAAAATGAAGGTTTGACATTTTTCAATTTCTTACTCTCACAGGAGGCTAATGCAAAAGCAACCAATAAAGCACAAGTTTTGAAATGGAGTCATCTTACTCTGAAACCAATCAAGTCCTACAAAAAAGCTAATCACCAGCCTCAAGCTGAACCTTTCCTCTGTCGACTGATATTGGTTTATTTGAGTATTTTTCAGTTCAATTTGCCAAACAAAATACAGAAAAGACTAAGGCCAGGTTAATGTTTTTAATTTAAACTAAGCAACAAGAAATTGAGTTTTTTGTTACACAGAAATATTAAGATTCTTTAACATTGTCATGAGTTAAATGTCTGTTAGGTCTGCCCAGTCTCTAATTCAAGGTTTCTTCAACTTGCAGATTCCCATGCGCTTAGAACTTCGTCGGAACATGCGTTTAGTTTTTCTGATAACTCTCTTCAATATAGTTTTAATGGTCATGCCATATTCCAACGAAAGGCGGCCTCAAATAATAAAATTTATTTCATTAAGTAAATGACAGAAAGGGAATGTCCTTTCTAAGAAAAAAACCCTTGCAAAGAATTTGGGCCATGACACTTTCGAAATGCCATCGACGAATTTCCGTCGGAAAACTTCCAGTGTTTAACAGATTGAAAAAAGGAGTAAGTGGAAAAGAAAGAAGTCAATCCTGTACTGTCTTTTGATTTCACAATTGAATTGTGATAAAAGTGAATATACTGTACCAGTTAGTGCATTATACGTCAATAATTTATTGTGTGCGAAAAATGTCTCGGAAGTGTCTTAATGACAGAAACAAATTCTGCCTATGTGTGTGGTCAGCCCTCTTCGAAAACAGACCAGAACAAGACACGGACCCGGGAAATCTGTTATGCCAAATGTGTAACCCTATTGACTTGCTTGTTAAAAGGGCCCCGTCATATGGCTTTTGCAGTGCCTATGATACGGCACGAACCTAAGGATCATTTGACAGACTGTCATCTGTACTTGACAAATATATCTCGAGAAACTAAAATTCCAAGCCCATGTTATATATCCATCTTTAGATTCAGCAATTCGATGTGCCAAGACTTCCCATACCTATTTCACCCAATGATATAACACTGACTAAAATAATTGAAAGTGTTCCCGATATTCAAAATGAATTAAGGAATGATCCGGATTTTGTGGGAAGTGATACTATCAATGAACCTTACTTTCTAATACAGGAAGATTTATATGACTTGGTCAAGAATCTTGATCAAACAGTTCGTGGTAACAAACTGTAAGTAAGGAGCGACCCCACTCAATAGTAACCAAAACTCTAAAAAACAGAATTCTGATACCAACAGATAATCAAAAAAATTAGCTTATTATGCTGATTCCAAATATATAAGTTTCATTAAGTTTAGTCTTACCCATCTGAAATTTAAGCGGTACCCTCTTAAGCTTCTAAAGCCTCTAAAGCTACGAGCCTGAGAAAATTCGTCTGGTTTTCGAAAAAAGGGGAAAGACCCCCCAGAAAACCTAGAATTTTAATAAAAATCACACCATCAGATTCAGCGTATCAAAGAACCATACTGTAGAGGATTCAAGCTCCTATTTTCAAAAATTTGGAATTTTGTAATTTTTGTCAGAAGAAAGATCACGGATGCGTGTCTATTTGTTTTTTTTCTTTTTTTCCCCAGGGGTGATTATATCGAACTAGTGGACCTAGAACGTCAGGAGAGGGCTCATTCTAATAGAAATGAAAAGTTCTAGTGTCCTTTTTAAGTGACCAAAAAATTGGAGGGCAACTAGGCCCCTCCCGTGACACTTTTTTCCCGAAATCGTCTGATCAAAATTTTGAGATTGCTATTTTGTTCAGCATAGTTGAAAGGCCCAATAACTATCTTTTTGGAAATAACGTGATCCCCCAAAGCCCCTGGGAAAATTCTTTAAGTTATAAAAATTGTCCATTGTATACGTATAGTATTTGTTATTGGGAAGTATGCATACATTTTTCGGGTAAGGAGGGGAGGACACATTTTCTTATGGGGGAAGTGGGGGGGTTGCACGGAGATAATTTTCCTTGGAGAGGGAAGTTTCTAGGGGGTAAAATTTTCAGGGAAAATTTTACACCATGGGAATTTGCCAGGATTTCTATACGAAATTTCTTTATGTCTTACTTTCTCTTTATCGATTCAATTTTACACATGGAGATGTTAAGAGTAATTGTCCGGGGTAAATTTTCACCAGAGGTGTATTATCCAGAGGATGTTTCCTTGGGAAGGGGGATTTTTCCGTGGAGGTGGAGCCATATATCCTGGCGTTATTTAAAAAACAATCAGAAATTAAATTAAAAAAAAACAAGTTTTGAATTTTGTAAAATGTTGTTTAAAATTTTACAAAATTACTAAAATTTTAAACTTTGTCGGAATTCTTTTAAATAAAATCGACTTCTGAAACACAAGGGTCGTTTAATTAGAACAATAAGAAATTTTTTTAAAGTGCCGAAACACTTTAGCGTTAAGAGCAAGGTGTTGAGGAGGGGGCAACCCCCCACATATGAGTAATCATTTCTGTTCGTTTTAAGTTTTAATGTTTCTCCTTACTTTCAGTCGGAAAAACTTGTTTTTTTTAATTTAAACAAAATAAACAAAGGAATATTGTTGGCCCTCAAATAAAAGAACTGAGGATTGATGCTCAATTTGAAAACCAATTAAATATGCAAGAATCAACTGCAAAGTCGTCTTTCAAAAATGTATCATGAACTTTCTAAGAAACTTGGTGTCTCAGAACTACAGAGAATTTGTTACTCAGATGCACAGTAGACAGAATATACTGTCTGTATGAGTATATTCTGTCTACTGTGCTCAGATGATTGAAAGCTAAAAAATCATAGGATGTAGTATGCCTTTCAAACACACTTTCTGCACTCCCATTTCGATTTCTTCTCTGAAAGTCTAGGGAGTGTGATTGACGAACACGGGGAACGTCATCATTTTTCATTAATACACTGTGGAAATGGAAAGGCTTTACCAGGGTAAATGGTGTCCATATATGTTGAAAAGTTACTGTTGGATAGTGAACAGAGATGTCCCTTAAACGAAGTACAGCCAAAAATATGCTTCTCATATAGTTTAGGTCATTACATGTAATTTCAATTAAGATATCATAACACTACAGATTGAGTAGACACAAAAAATGTCTTTCATATGATTACTCGAAAGCCCTGGGTTATGGAATGATGGAAAAACCAATTGTATACCTCTTACCAGGCAAGAGTTTTCCAATTTATTGACCAGTTTCGTAATTCATAAATTTCGTAATGAATAAATAAATCTGCGTCATTGGCGCCTTACTGAAAACTTTATGAGTCTTGAACAGTCTTGGAGAGTATAAACAAAATCAAATTGAATATTAGATAAATAATAATATTAATTGTTGAAAGATCCATCAGTTCAAAAAATTTTTTTCATTGTAGTTTTTATTTTCATTTTCAATGCTGTAAGAACTGGAAAAGAATAAATTTGTAATATACGATTAATTCGATTTCAGTGAAGCGCCAATGACGCAGAAGGCTTTAGGTTTTTACAGTTAAAGAAGGGGGCAGTATCCAATTTTTGTTTGTAGTGAAACTATATTTGTCTTGACCAATCTTTGAAAGAACTAATAAATTAAACTGAATATTTGATGTATAATGATATTAATTGCTGACAGCGCATCAGTTCAAAATTTTACAGTAATTTTAAAATTTATTTTCAATATTATGTACAAAAGAAAACATTTGTAATATAATTCATTTTCAGTAAAGCGCCAATGACACAGTAGGTTTTAGGCTTCTGCAGTGAGGCGATACCCAAACTTTTGTTTGTAGTTATTTTTATTCGATTCAAACTTGATTTGCATATTCAATTTAAGCATCACTCGTTTTAAAATTTATTTATGCATTTACATTAATATATAATGTATGTTTGTTCGCATTGATTGTTTATTTAATTTCTGTTCGTTTTAAGTTTCATTTATACTTTAATAGAAAAATATTTTTTTTAGTTTTAAGCTTGATTTTCATATTCAATATAAGCATTACTCGCTTTAAGATCTATTTATTCATTTATATTATTACCTGTTGTATGTTTTTTGCTAAGATTATTAATTTAGTTTCTGTTTGCTTTGGGTTTCATTTATTCTTTAATAGTAATTTCTGGTCATTTTGAGTTTGAATTTTAACAGGTATTTCTATCTGCTGGGCTTAAGTTTAAAATTGCCTTTACTTTTTTTTGAAAAACGTATTTTTCGGAAAGTTTTTTTCATTAATTTTTGTTTGTTTTTGATTGCAAAAAGTTTCAAGTTTTTATGGCATGGGGTGGGGAGTGCTTACTGTCCGATTATTCTTGACTTTAAAAAACGGATCTAGAACTTTCAATTTAAATCTAATGAGGCTTTTTTCAAAGTCCATGCGATTACCTCTTTGATAAAAACCTTATATATGAACAATAGACAGCTTGCATAACTTGTGGAGAGCAATTGACAACAATGAATGGATTGAAAAAATAGCTTCAATATGGGGATTTGGACAATTCATTTGCTGACACAAAGACATATTGCCTATTTGGAATTGGCCTTAACAGTATTTTGGGTACCAAAGCGATTTTGCACGTATCATAGTGTATACAATTTGATCTTCTCAGTGAACCGTTGTAGTAGATTTACTAGAATGTTCTTCCCATACAAAACTTTACCTTATTAGAGTCTTTGGGGTGGAGGCGGCTTACTTGGGATAAAGAAGAAAACTTTAGCGTAGACAGTAGGAGAGGGGGAGGGTGAAGTTGGAGACTCATCCAATACGGGGCGGAACTTCACTTATCTCCTCCGTTTCCGATTTAGGAGATTAGACAGACTCATTGGGCTGTAGAATGTTGGACCGTTTGAGTTGTGGAAGACGTTAAAATACTAAAAAATACTTTATATTTTCAGTTATTGCAGGATTGATTTCATAGATTGTGGAATGGTGATCCCCCTGGCCCATCATGTGGGTGAGCTTCAACTCATAATATGCAATTTTGATTAATTGCTCCGTGTTATGTGTATATATTATTCTATAGATATTATTTTGAGTTATACTTTTATCGCATTGCGTTCATTTTTAAGCCTTGAGATAAAAACTGAAACCTTAGCGTAGACAGTGGTGGGGGGAAGTCTCCCCCCTCACATACATAATTGAGCAGCCACAGAGAAAGTAATACAAATGAAAACAATCTGTCTTTTGAAAATGTCTTTTTTCAAAAGACACGAACAAAATCGTCTAAAGGAACCTGAAGTGCTATTTCTGACATTTCTGTTGATTCTTTATTCCCGTTACTTTCACATGTAAAATTTAGAATATTATCGAATGGGTTTAGTGGTCCCCTACCTGAATAATTCACATTTGGAAAACCCACCCCTGGGAAATTTCTCCCCCTCAAAGAACATTTTCTTTTCCTGCTGATAATTCCCCCGCGTTAAATTCCACCCAGCAGCAATTTATTTATTAATTTACATTAATGTCAGCACTAAATTTATTGATTAGTTTACATTAATATCTAATGCATGTTTGTTTGCATTGCTTGTTTATTTAATGATTGTTTGATTGTTTATATGCCCCCAGGGCATAACTTACAACGCCTACCCCCAGGCCCTGGTGGGCTGTGTCGACACCGGAGTTTTTTGTTATCAGAACTTTGAACTATTTTAACAAAATATTTATCTCAAAATTTTTATCTGATGCATTTAGGGCGTTGAGGAGGGGCGGGGGCTATTTGCCCTCTCTAAAGTTTATACGAGCATCCCTTCCATAAGAAATAATGGGAAGAATTCGGAGAATCCTTAAATTACAACCCTTGCCCTGAGGGCTGTGGGGGAGTTGTCATCCTCAAAGACCTAATTTGTAGAACTTAAAAAACTACGTTTAATAAAATAGCTGTCTCAAAATTTTGATTGTATGTGTTTGGGGAAAAGGTGGTGTGAGAGGGTGGCTAGTTGCCCTCAAATAATTTTCGACTATTAAAAAGGGCACTAGCCCTTTGAATTTCCAATCGAATGAGCCCTTTTTGAAGTTTCTACGACACTGTCTTCTATAAAAACCTTATATGCCCCCAGGGTATAACTTAAAACCCTTGACCCGAGGGCTGTGAGGGACTGTCCTCCTCAAAAACCCGTTTTCTATAGGAAAATCAACTACGCTGAACAAAATGGATATTTCAAAATTTTTATTGGATGTGTTTGGAGGAATGATGGGCGTGGGGGAGGGCTAGTTGCCCTCTAATCACTTTCAACTATTAAAAAGGGCACTATCCCTTTGAATTTCTGATCGAATGAGCCTTTTTTGAAGTTTCTACGACAACGCCTTCTATAAAACCTTATATGGCTCCAGGAGATAACTTATAACCCTTGCCCTGGGGGTTGTGGGGGATTGTCCTCCTCAAAAACATATTTTCTATATGGAAATCAACTACGCTGAACAAAATGGCAATCTCAAAATTTTGATTGGATGTGTTTGGGGAAATGATGGGCGTGGGGGGGGGGGGCGTGGGCTAGTTGCTATCCAATCACTTTCGAATATTAAAAAGGGCACTAGTCCTTTAAATTTCCAATCAAATGAGCCTTTTTTGAAGTTTATACGACAATGCCTTCTATAAAAACCTTATAGGCCCCCAGGGCATAACTTGAAACCCTTGCCCTGAGGGTTGTGGGGGAGTGTCCTTCTCAAAAATATATTTTCTATTTTGAAATCAACTACGCTGAACAAAATGGCTATCTCAAAATTTTGATTGGATGTGTTGGGGGAATGATGGGCGTGGGGGGGGGGGCTAATTGCCCTCCAATCATTTTCGACTATTAAAAAGGACACTAGAACTCTCGATTTCCAATCGAATGATCCCCCTTTGAAGTTTCTACTACGCCCCCTTCCATATGAAGTACCTCTGGAAAAAATAATAATAAATAAATAAATAATAAAACATTGGAGCCATATGGCCTTTACTATAGGCAACGCTACAGCGTTGCCTCTGGAAATGTAGAAGTCTAAATCCTACTGCATCATTTGCTCTATACTGAGAACAAATTATATTAAGGTACAAATATTTTCTTTTGTAGCCTGCTTACAACAATGAAAATAAAAATAAAAATTGCAGTGAAATAAAATCTTGAAGTGCTGAGCTTTCAGCAATTAATTTCATTATATATCAAATATTAAGTTTAATTTTATCAGTTCTTTACAAGGACTGTTCGAGACACATACAGTTTTTGGATATGTTTTGGACCAAGACTGTTTTGGGCTAAGCTAAGCAAAATGATAATGTTTTCACATTCAGCTATTCTTAATTTTATCCAATCAAACATTCGATCGGGTATTGATGATGAAGTTATTATTAGTCATGCAGTGGAGTTTTTTTCCTGAAAATATTCTCAAAGATGCTAAAGTTGATTTATGGGCAGAAATATATCCTAGTAGCAAAACAGCAACAAGAAGACAAGGTGATAATGCCTCCGCTCGGCATGTGAAAGATGATTTATTTGCTTCGGAAGTGCGAAAATGAGGAGCTAACAGTGCCAACGTATGTAATTACTTCACCCACTGAAGTGCCTGTAATTCCTGCTGTTGCTTATCACAAACTTGCTTCCAAAATTTGTGCTCTGGATAGTATCCTTAACTTCATCAAAGAAAATGTAAGATCCTATGATTTAAATTTTCCATCACTTCCCGCTCCATATACTAGTCCTTATACTAAAAGCACTGCCGTCGATATCATTTCGAAAGTGCCTACTAATCTTGACGACCCTTCAAAACGGGCTCATGCTGTTAATAAAATCCCTGGCCATGAAGCTATTCACAGCATAAGGCTTTCTGGCGATAAGCTGTTTTGTTCAATCTGCAGCAAAGATTTTCAGCGATGTGGTTCCAACCGTATTGAATAGCTGTGACGTCATGATGCAAGAAAAGAAATTTCATGGCATTGTTAAGGGGGTGCCCACTAATTATGAGGCGATAATTTTTAAGGAATGTGAAGGTGTCATCGACGCTGAACGTTTGGGAAAATTCCTGGCTGTGAAAATTACCTTTGCTGATGCTGTAGCCCAGAGTAATAGCCAACGATTCGGACTCAAGGTGGGTTATAAATCATTCCGTGTTTCTGAATTCCTGCGGCCACCTCGTTGCTGTCATAATTGTCAATCTCCCAACCACATGAAAACCAAATGTGACAAGCCAACAAAATGCAGCCGCTGTGCCGGCTCTCATGAATCATCCCGTGATTCCCCCTGTGTTTTTGATCCAAAATGCGCTAATTATGAGGGTAATCACGCATCATATAGCCTAAAATGTCGTATTCTGCGTGATGTCCTGAGCAAACGTGTGATTGTGAACTGTTCGTCTCAATCTGCTCTTTTAATATCAATGACACGAAAGATAAAGATGGCTCATTAAATCAAAAAATGAATGATTTTGACGTTTTGTTCTTGCAAGAACATTTACTTCCTGCCATCTCCGTTAACTCTCTACGAAGAAGTAGCCACAATATTATCTTTACCACCAATGCCCGAAAAACAAAAGGCCGACCTCCTGGGGGCCTTGCATGTGTTAACAAACGATTAGCTACTCTTTTATCACCTATCTTATTTCATTCCTCTGATAATATTATGGCAATACGACTTGGTCACCTTGTATGTATAAATGTATATCTTCCCTGCAATCGGAAACGTCTAGCTTCACTTACTAAGTTTTCTAATGCCTGCTCATCCCTTAAAACTCTGTTATGCAATATTGAAAAGCATGGTTATCGTTGGCTACTGATAGGTGACTTCAATTGTAATGTTCATAGCTCCTCTACTCGTACCAATTTAGTTTTAGATTCGTTGCCTATTGGTTACCGCATAGTATCCAAAGCTCTTAATTACAGTTATATTCATAATAGTGGTACTATGACCAGTATTGAACATGGTATCTGCTCCGCCGATGTTCCCTGCTCTGTTGTTAATTTTGACGAAGACAAACGTGACTTCGACCACCTTTCCCTTACTGTGACATTAACCGCTGATCCATCTAATCATTGTTGTACTGCTAATAAAAAATGGTGTATGAAACAAGAGTGGAGCAAAGTCAATTGGCCTTTATATATTTCTACCCTAACAGCTCTGTTGTCCTGCATCAAGATCCCTTTTAATCTACTGTGCACTAGTGTTTTTTTTGCCACAAGCCAGAGTGCAACTGAATGTTTATTACCTCCGCTTAGTTGAGTGCATAAAACAAGCTGAGAATGTGGCGGTCCCCCTTGTCCGGGTTAAACTCAAAACTCGAAGTCCAATTTGGAAAGAAGACCCGGGTCTTAAAGCCGTCAAAAATTGTTCTAAACTCTGGTTTTGCATCTGGATTGCGTGTGGGCGGCCCTTGCGAGGCCAAGTGTTTGATATAAAAAGTAAGACAAAAGCGGAGTTTAAACGGTATCTTCGTTTGGTTCGATATAATGGTGCTGCGTTCCCTAAAAGTGCAGTACAATGGAAAGAAGTAATTAATACGTCTAAATTTGACTCAGTAGGGACCAGTGATGTTACCCCAGATTCGTCTTGGCTTGGGCATTATAAAAATATTTTTTGTAAGATTGAGTATAGTGTTCATGATCATTTTCAGTGCTTAGTTCCCAAATTTTTGCAACCTTAAGTTTTGCAACGTCATGTTCTCGTCTCAGCTAAAAGTATTGTTAATTGTATGCTTAAACTTAAGTCTAAATCGAGTGATCTTAATGGGATTAGCGCTCATCATTTACGTTGTGATTGCCCGGCATTAGTCGCTCAGTTCCAGCTACTTTTTCAGTTCTTTTTATGTTTGTCAATGGTGCCTGATTCCGTCCTTTGCGTAACAGTAACTTCTGTTCTTAAACGTGCAAGAGACCCTCTTGATTGCAGTTCATATAGGCCCGTCACTGTTGCTTGCAATATTAGTAAGGTTTTTGAATAGGTTCTGCTCCCATACATTATTGAACGAACTGCGAAAGACTCAAACCAGTTTGGATTTCAACCTCGTATTGGTTGTCAACATGCGCATAAGGTCTTAGCTTCAAATCTTTATGATGCCCAGTCTAAAGGTTATGAACTACATATTTGCGCTTTGAATTTGTCTAAGAGCCTTCGATAGTATTTGCCATGCGCAAAATTGGCACTCTTGCCACAGTTTGGAGTGAACCCTTCTGTCATACATGTACTTAAATTTTGGTATAGTAATTCATTTCTTCGTTTAAAATCTGGTACAGGGTACTGCGGTAATATACCAGTTCAATCTTGAGTACGATAGGGTGGGGTGCTATCACCTTATCTATTTAATGCTTGCATTCAAAATGTGTTATTAGGAATCAAGCCTTCGTATTTTTATAATTTATCTGATGTCTAAGCGCAATAGCAAAAGCGCAATAGCAATTGCGTAAGCGGACAACCTACTAGTTTTAAGCCGAACCAAGTTTATTTTGGCATTATCGGTGCAACGTATTTCTGTGATGTTTCGAGATGTTGGTCTGTTTATGAATGTTGTTAAATGCGAATATTTAGTTTTCAATCCCAAATCATCAGCTCCTAATTTGTCCTGTGAATCCTCAGTAATTCTCAATGTTACGAGTTTACGGTTGTTAGGAATTAGTATTTCTTCTACACTCACTTTTTTGCGACTTCAAAGTTCTGAGAGATGTTAAAGAAAAGTTAAAGATCGGACATGCGAAAATTGTACCTAACCGTGGAAAATATTCACTCCGAGCTTTAGCTAAAATGTATTCCACATATTGTGACCATTTTGTCCTGTTTTTAAGTGGAACGTATTCGTTATTGAATAAGAATGATTTCCGCCAGATCCGTATCGCTTATTTTAGATATTGCAAATTTTTACTGTACCTTCCCACTTCATATCGTAATGCACGTATTATTGAGAAGCATGGTGCTACCGACATTATACAATCGTTTGAATTACTTATTAATAATTTAAAAAGACATGCGTTTGTGTCCCTAGGCCCAAACCATAATATTATCCGTGTGTTTTTGTCAGTGATTAAGGTTTAAGTTATCTTTGTTTCTGTGTATTTGTTTTTTTTCCACTTTTTAGTGTATTTTACTACGCTTGTTTTGTATAAAAGTCGGTTATAAATAAATTATTATTATTATTTTCAAACGAATTATATCACAAATATTTTCTTTTGTAGCCCACTTATTACAACATTGAAAATAAAAATAAAAACTACAGTGAAATAAAATGTTGAACTGACGAGTTTTCAGCAATTAACATCATTATACATCAAATATTCAGTTTCATTTTATTAGTTCTTTCCAAGACTGTTCAAGACACAAACAGTTTTCAGTGAAGCGCCAATGGTACAGAAGGCTTTACTTTTACAGTTAGGGAGGGGGGGGGGGCAGTAGCCAATCTCTTGTCAGTAGTAATTTTTGTTTGTTTTAAGCAGAATTTACATATTCAATTTGCGTTTTACTCGTTTTAAATTTATTTATTCATTTATGTTAGTACCTGTTGTATGTCTGTTTGCTATGATTGGTTATATAATTCCTGTTCGTTTTGGTTTTCATTTATTCTTCAATAATAATTTCTGGTCGTTTCGGATTGGAATTATTATACGAATTTATTTCTGCTGATCTTAAGTTTAATTACTTTCCTCTGGAAAATTTCTTTTTCGGAAAGTCTTTTAATTAATTTTTGTTCCTTTTTTTATTGCCAAAGTTTTGATTTTGGTTATCATAACTAACATTTCAACAGATTTTTATATCTCTAGTGTAAGAATTAAAATATCTAATTCTAATCTAACAGTTTTAATTAGTGACTTAAGATGTATTTCCATACCCCCTCAACATTCCCTGAAAGTTTCAACTAAATGGCATAAGCAGTTCCTAGGACATTTCAGATAGGCCTAAGCCCTTCTGACAACCTAGATGAACATAGCATCTTTTGATTTAATTTTCTGACCCTTAGCCGCTCCTAAGATATTGCAGATACTCTGATGATAACATGATGCACATGGTGTCTTTTAATTTATCTTAAAATCCCCTTAAGCATTCCCAGAAGGTTCAAGCACGGTTCAACATACCCTGAAAGTTTCAACTCAATACCCTCCGTCGTTCCTGAGATATTGCTGATGCGCTCTTTTGACAATGAGCATCCACATAATGTCTATTTTGATTTTGTTCAACATCCCCTAACATTCTCTGAAAGTAGTCGCATGTAAATGTAGTACCAGTTCCAAGCAGTCGCAGTCACAGTCGCAATGTATTGCAGTCGGAAGTAGTCACTGTTGCAGTTGCAACTAGTTGCATTTGCAGCTGAAGTAATAGCAGTTGCAGTGGCCCAGAAGGTTTCAAGTTAATACCCTTACACGCCCCTAAAATATTGCAAATATGCGCTTTTGATAACGTGGATGCAGATAGTATCTTTTATTTAGCTCGTCATACCCCTCAACATTCCACGAAACTTCACCTCAGTACCCTTAGTCTTTACGGATGCACCCATGATCAAACATTCCACCCTTTTTCAATGATAAATCCTGCATTTTAAAAGTGGATAAATTTGATAATTTAAAATCCTTGCCCTGAGAGCTATGGGGGCATTTCATTTCAAATCAAATGACCCTCCTCCAAAGTTTATACGACCACCCCTTCCATAAAAACCATATATACCCCTGGGAATAAATTACAATCCTTGCTCTGTGCTCTGGGGAGTTGAGTCAACCCCAGAGGCATTGTCATATGATATTTGAACTATTTAGAACAATATGGCTGCCTCTAAATTTCGATCAGATGCATTTGGGGGAAAGAAGGCGTGGGGGGCTAGTTGCCTTCCGATCACTTTTGACTCTTAAAAAGCAAACTAGAACTTTCAATTTCCAACGAAATGAGTCTCCTCCAAAGTTTATACCACGACCCCTTCCACAAGAACCTTATATGCCCCCGGGCATAACTTACAACCCTTATTCTCGGGTTCTGAATGGCTGTCTCGTCCCTGAAGGCATTGTGATATGATCTTTAGACTATTTTGAGCAAGATGGCTATCTCAAAATTAGTTTGGGGAAAAGAGGGAGTGGGGAGGTCTAGTTGCCCTCTAATCATTTTTGACTCTTGAAAATGAACTAATGAGCCTCTTCCAAATCTTATATGCCCTTGGTTATAGCTTACAACCCTTGCTTCCGGGCTCTGGAGGGAAGGGGTTCAACTCCGGAGGCTTTGTTATATGATCTTTGGACAAAATTGAGCAACATGGCAATTTCAAAATTTGGATTGGATACATTTGGACAAAACAGGATGTGGGGAGGTGGCTACTTGCCCTCCGATCACTTTTGACTCTTAAAAAGTGTACTACAACTTTCAATTTCCAATTAAATGAGCCTCCTCCAAAGTTTATAAAACTATAGTTTCAATAACAACTTTATATGCTCTTGGACCATAATTTACAACCCTTACTCCGAGCTCTGGGGGGCTATGTCAACCCCGGAGGATTGTTACATGATCTTTGGACAATATTTAACTAAATAGCTATTGATTGGATGAATTTGAACATGAGCGGGCATGGGGGGGGGGGTAGTTGCCCTTCGATCACTTTTGACTTTTAAAAAGGGAACTATAACTTTCAATTTCCAATTAAATGAGCCTCCTTCAAAGTTTATACCACCATCCCTTCCATAAAATCTTGTATTTTCCCGGGTCATAACTTACAATCCTTGCCCTCGGGTTCTGGTGGGTTGTGTCAACCCTTAAGGCATTGTTACATAATCTTTTGACTAATTTGAGCAAGATCACTGCCTCAAAATTTTGATTGGATGCATTTGGAAAAAAGAGGGCGTAAGGAGGGCTAGTTGTCCTCTAGTCAATTTCAACCCTTAAAAGGGAACTAAAACCTTCAATTTCTAATTAAATGAGCCTCCTCTAAACTTTATACGTTCACCCCTTCTATAAGAACGTTATATGCCCCCAGGGCATAGCTTACAACCCTTGCCCCTGGGCTTGGGGGGGGGGGGGGGTCAATCCCAGGGGCACTTTTATACAATCTTTGGACTATTTTGAACAAAATACCTGTCTCAAAATTTAAAATAGAATGCGTTTGGTGAAAAGAAGGCGAGGGTGGGGGCCTAGTTGCCCTCTGATCCCTTTTGACTCTTAAAAAGGGAACTAGAACTTTCAATGTGCAATCAAGTGAGCCTCAGGCTCATATGCCTTATATATCCCGGATTATAAATTGCAACCCTTGCTCCTGGGCTCTGGGGCGGTTGTGTCAATTCTGGAGGCATTGTTATATGATTTTTTGACATTTTTGAACAAAATGGCAATCTAAAAATTTCAATCAGATACATATGGAGAAGAGGGCGTGGAGGGCTAAATGTTTTCCGATTACTTTTGACTCTTAAACAGGGAAATATAACTTTCAATTTCCAATCCAATGAGGCTCCTCTAAAGTTTATATGACTATCGCTTCTGTAAAAACCTTATATGACCTTGGGACATAATTTACAGCCTTTGCCCTGGCCTCTGGGGGGTTATGTGAACCCCGGAGGCATTGTTATACAACCTTTTGATTATTTTGAACAAAATGACTATCTCAAAATTTAGATGGGATGCATTTGGTGAGAAGAGGGCGTGGGGTAGTTGCCTTCTGATCCCTCTTGACTCTCAAAAGAGGAACTAGAACTTTCAATTTCCAATCAAATGAGCCTCCACCAAAGCTTACACAATCAACCACTCCATTAAAACTTTATATGCCCCTCGGGCATAACTTAAAACCCTTGCCCCAGGCTCTGGGGGTTGTGTCAACCTGGAGACATTGTTATATGATCTTTCGACTATTCTGAACAAATTGACTCTCTAAAAATTTTGATTGGATACATTTGGGGATAAGAGGGCGTCGGAGGGAGGCGGGCTAGTTGCCCTCCGACCACTTTTGGCTCTTAGAAATGGAACTAGAACTTTCAATTTTCAATCAAATGATCCTCCTTCAAAGTTTATACAACAACCACTTCCATAAGAACCTTATATGTCCCTGGGGAACAACTTACAGCGTTTTCCAAAAAATGTCTATCTCAAAATTTTAATTAGATGCTTTTGGGGAAAAAAGGGCACGGGGGGCCTAGTTACCCTCTGATCACTTTTGACTCTTAAAAAGCCCACAACTAAAACTTCCAATTTCCAATTGTATGAGCCCCCTCCGAAATATATACTACCACTCCTTCCATATAAAGTGCCTCTGGGAAAAAATAATAATAAATACATAATAAAACATTGAGCCCTTATAACCTTCACTATAGGCAACACTATAGCATTGCTCTGATTGATTTTTTTATGTGTCTTAATCAAGATTTGAACTTGTTTGAAAGAAATGAAAATTTACAGAACCACCACAAGTCATGTACACAAAATTTTTGCCTGGAGGGAGTATGGGTTTAAGAGCAAGACACAAATTGAAAAAAGAAGGCAAATTACATATTTCCAGTTGTGATTATTCGTATGCTTTTATTTCTCTCTTGTACATCCGTATCTTTTTTATTGTTGTGCTATTTGGTCAAATACATTTTCTCTCCACCTTCGTCCTCTTCCTGTGATGCAAAATTCAACTATGCGGATTTTATGTCGTGTCCACAGCCGTGTTTCAGTCAGATGAATCTACGAGAAAGTTAGAGCGGTACCAGTGTTTGGTTTATTCTTTTACAGTAATATTAAATTAATGTATCAGATTATGAATAGCAATCTAGTACCTTCTTTTAATTTAATGTTTCAGCTAGGAAACCAGGTCCATAATTGTTCAACTAGACAAGCTCAGAATTTCCAAACACCTTTTGCCCCATTATGCAATCCACCTTTTCTGTTAGGCATGTTAGACCTAAATGTTGGTTAGATGCGTCCGAAGATATTAAACATATTAAGGAATTATCTAAGTTTGTGCTTCTAGGACTTTGTTTTAGTATGTATTCTGTAGTACATGTTTTGTATTTTTTTTATCTGTTGTTTTCTGTTTTGCGTTTTTGTTGTTTTGTTAAACTTCTCTATCTTTCTTCTCTCTTAAGTTTTCAGTATAGAAAATATGGCAACTGTATAGAAATTATAAGTGTTATACCATTCATTCAATTACTTCTTTTGGATTTTCAGTGAAAACAATGGCATAAGCCGAGGAAAACAAACAAGAACAAGCATCTGACAGTCAGAGTTCCTAGGATATGGCAATAGTCAAGCAACCTGACTTGGCAAATGTCACTGGTTTTCCATACAAAAATGATACATCTGTTAACTACTACTACTACTACTACTAACAACTCACCGCAGAACCAAGCCGCCTGAGGCCAACACAGCTACACATGCTCTTCCTCCATCCCAATCTATTCAAAGCCTCCCTCTTTACATCCTCCCAGAAAGTTTCCATTTCCTTTAAATCTTTCTTTATGACATCTTCCCACCTCAACTGCAGACGACCTGCTTTTTTGTTTGACCCTAGACGGTTGGCCAAAAAGGACAATCTTTGGCAACCTGTCATCCTTCATCCAGAAACGTCCCCTAGCCATCTCAACCTTTCTCTCATTATAGCCCTAGAAAGCGGAATTTAACCAAACTTTTTGAACAGCCTACTGTTTGAAATACAGCCAGTCAGCTGGGGACCCAGAACAATCCGTAGGCAATTTCTGTGGAAGACATCTAGCAAATCTTCTTCCACTTTTGAGAGCCATATTTGACCACTGTCATCACTGCAGCTTCCAATATTCTAGTCTTGGTTTGCAGACTCAACTGTGAAAAAACACCCTGAGCCTTGGGTATTCTAATTTTAACATCTTCACTGCTCTCATCATCTTTAGAAATAATACTACCAAGATTAGTGAAGCTGTCCACCTGATCAATCTTTTCGTTACTCAATGTCACGTTTTCATCTTCACTTATTCCTAGCCTTAGTGACTTAGTCTTCTTAACATTAATTTTCAAACCAGTAGCATGAACACACGCGAAGAGAACGGCATATAGAATGTCAAAGACCCTTGTGAGAAACAGGTTTCCTCTGCCTAGTGAGGTATTGCTCACTCCGTTAAAAATATTTAAACTTTAGTTTTTTGGGGTTGAAGGGGCAAAAAAAGGTACCTAGGTTAGGTTACGTATTTAATATATGCTATACTTTACCCCCACCCCCCTAATGTGCAAATATATAGCCCAAATTTGTTTCTAAACTATTATATTTTATCGTATTTTGTTTCATTTCATTACTATTAACCAAACTTGCCTTCTCGCGTGTGTTCCAGCTAACCGATAAGTACCTTCAAATCTATTCTAGCACCCAAACTTGCAAAACCTCTAGAAGTTCATTCATTTTGCTCATACTTTTATCTAGGATGCTTAAATCATCAGAATAATCTAAGTCCAGGAGAGCTTTCCCTCCCCATTTGATTTCATGGCCTTCCATTGCCTTTCCTGTGATCCTTAAGACAAAGTCCATCAAAACAATCCATATAAAGGGGGATAGAACATAACCCTGCAAAACTCCTGATTTAATACAAAACCAGCTGCTAACCTCATTTCTTACCTTAACTGCATGGGTGTTATTCTCATACATAGCGCTAATCACTTTAATGTGTTTGTCTGGTATACCATACAAGGGCAAGACCTTTGCTAAAGCTCTTCTATCAACAGAAGCAAACGCTTGCTCATAATCTATAATACTGAGGACCAAAGATGTTTGATAACTCAGACACTTCTCAATTATTAACACAAGGGTGAAAATTTGGTTGACATATCCTCTACCTTCAAACTTCAAAAAAGGCTCATTTGATCGGAAATTGAAAAGGCTAGTGCCCTTTTTAATAGTCAAAAGTGATTGGAGGGCAGCCAACTCCCCTCTCACACCCAAAATTTTCCCAAACACATCTAATCATAATTTTGATATAGCCATTTTGTTCAACGTAGTTGAAAGATCAGGAAAGTATGTCTTTGAGGATGACAAACTCCCCACAACCCTCATGGCAAGGGTTGTAAGCTATACCCTTGGGGCATATAAGGTTTTTATAGAAAGCGTTGTCATAAAAACTTCAAAAAGGGCTCATTCAATTGGAAATTGAAAGGGCTAGTGCCCTTTATAATAGTCGAAAGTGATTGGAGGGTAACTAACACTCCTCTCACGCCCACCATTTCCCCAAACACATGCAATCAAAATTTTAATATATCCATTTTGTTCAATGCAGCTCAAAGTTTTGGAAATTAGGTCTGTGAGGACAATAATCCCCCCTCCCACTTCCCTCAGGGCAAGGGTTGTAAGTTATGCCCTTGGGGAATATAAGGTTTTTATTGAAAGCGTTGTCGTAGAAACTTCAAAAAGGACTCATTTAATTGGAAATTGAAAGGGCTAGTGCCCTTTTTAATAGTAGAAAGTGATTTGGGGGCAATCCCTCTCGCGCCCACCATTTCCCCAAACACATCCAATTAAAATTTTGAGATAGGCATTTATTCAACATAGTTGGAAGTTGAGAGTTAAAGAAATTAGGTCTTTAAGGATGACAACCCCCCCCTCCCCACAGCCCTCAAAGTAAAGTTTATAAATTATGCCCTGGGGGCATATAAGTTTTTTGTAGAAAGCGGTGTTGTAGAAACTTAAAAAAGGGCTCATTCGATTTGAAATTAAGAGAGCTAGTGCTCTTTTCAATAGTCGAAAGTGATTGAAGAACAACTACCCCCGCTCTCATGCCCACCATTTCCCGAAAACATTCAATAAAAATTTTGAGATAGCCAGTTTGTTCAACATAGTTCAAAGGCCCAGAAATTATGTCTTTGAGGATGACAAACCCCCCACAGCCCCCAGGGCAAAGGTTGTAAGTTATGACCTGGGGGCATATAATGTTTGTATAGAAAGCATTTTTGTAGAAACTTCAAAAAGGGCTCAGTCAATGGGGAATTGAGAGGGGTAATGCCCTTATTAATAGTCAAAAGCGATTCGAGGGCAAATGCCCCCCCCCACGTTCATCATTTCCCCAAACCCTTCCATCAATATTTTGATATAGCTATTTTGTCGAACGTAGTTGAAGGGTCTTGAATTATGTTTTTGAGTATGACAACATCCCCCCCCACAGCCCTCAAGGTTAAGGTTGTAAGTTATACATTGGGGACATATAATGTTTTTATAGAAAGCGTTGTCATAAAAACTTCAAAAAGGGGTCATTGGATTGGAAATTGAGAGGGCTACTGTCCTTTTTAATAGTCGAATATATATATATATGTGAGCAATAATTGTAGGCCTATATGTATGTATGTTCTTGAAAATGGCTCCTTATTTATTCGGGAAAATTGGTATCCTGGGATATTTTTTCATAAAAAACAATCTATATAAGTCAGAAGTCTAAGAAAAATCGTTAAGAGCCTTAATATTGGTTTTTGCAAATTATATCATGTACTATGTTAGTACATCATATAAGCATTTCTTATGACATCATATACGCCATCATATAAGTATTTTCTAATATGGTGTCATGCATAGCATAAATAAGATTGTTTAGTTTCCAACACAACAGTTATTTATATAATATAATGTCTATTAGAAGGCCCAAAAAAACACAAATTTGTAGTTTCAGTTACTATAAATGATGATTCTTTGGAACCAACACATGAACTATCAAATGTGATAAGATGTGAAATTTGACAATCTGGACCATCAATTGAAACAGCACCAATACGGACAGCTAAAGCAAAGGCCATTTCTAAATTGTCTGAAGTAATCAAAATCCAAAAACGTGTCAAAATGAAAATGAAGAGCAAAGACATGGGCGGTTAGAAGATATGCAAAAACAACAATTAGAGCGTGTTAAAAATCAAAAGTAATGACACACGTGATTAAGACATACAACACCAAACAAGTGAGGGAGTCAAAAATGAAAATGAAAAGCAGCAAGTCAATGAAAATCAACCTGGACAACAGGAATCAAAACATGTCAAAATTGAAAATGATAGAGTTGATGATTGGTTTTGGGATTTTGACATGGATAAGGTCATCAATACCTACCATACGTTTCAAAATCAAAGATAGGGACTGGATAAATTGTTGGAAGAATAAGAAGTTTTTGTCCACCACCTGAACAATTAAAAGAAATAAAGGTTCAGCAATATGTCTTTCATAATGACAAAAAACAAGCCAAGGCAAAAGATGAAGTTTTGTCCCACCAACTGAACAACTAAAAGAAACAAAGTTGGTTGTCAATGCCTTCTATATGGTACCTTGTAAAATCAAAAACCTGGACTAGATAAATTGTTGGAAGAAAAATAAGTTTTTGTCCCACCACCTGAACAATTAAAAGAAACAAAGGTTTGGCTATATGTTTCTCATAATGACAAAAGATAAGCCAAGCAAAAAGTTAAGGGTACAATAAAAAAAAAACATTAATTTTACAAAGGCACCACTTCTAATTTAAGATCCATTTGGACATCATGACATCAAGAAAAGGCTCAAATTGTCTGTGTTTAGAAGACAAGCAACAGTGAGAATCTATATATAGAAGCCTGCCACGTGCTCCATACCTTTGTTTAAAAAAAGACAAAAATTTGGCACTATATATTTCATAATGACAAAAGGTAAGCCACAGTGTAACAAACCAAACAAATTGAAAATGATAGAAATGATGATCGGGTTTTAGATTTTGACATGGAACAGGTCATCAATATCTAGCATACTTTTGAAAATCAAAAAATGAACTGGATAAATTGTTGCAAGAAAAAGAAGTTTTTGTCCCACCTCCTGAATAATTAAAAGAAACAAAAGTTGTGTGATCATGTCTTTCATAATGACAAAAGACAAGCCAATGCAAAAGAAGAAGTTTTTGTCCCACCACCTGAACAATTAAAAGAAACAAAGGTTTGGCAGTACGTCTTTCATAATAACAAAAGACAAGCCAAGGAAAAAGAAGAAGTTTTTGTAAAAGAAACAAAGGTGGTTTTCAATGCCCTCCATACCTTGTAAAACCAAAATCCTGGACAAGATAAATCATTGGAAGAAAAAGAAGTTTTGTCCCACCAACTGATCAATTGAAAGAAACAAAGGTTCGGCGATATGTCTTTCATAATGACAAAAGACAAGCCAAGGCCAAAGTTAAAGGTCCAATAAAAAAATATATAATTTTACATAGGCACCACTTCTAATTTAAGGTCCATTTGGATGTCATGACATCAAGAAAAGGCTCAAATTGTCTGCATTTAGAAGACAGGTGACAGTAAGAATCTATATAAAGAAGCATGGGTGCCCATATGGGGGGGGGGAGTAGAAGGGGGCACCAGCCCCCGTGGCTGAATGATTCTACCCTATATTTTTGCTTTGAAATTTCTATTAGGCCTATAAGGCATTAGAAGTGCAGATTTGACCAGGCAAGCCCCCCCCCCTAGAATTCAACTTATGGGCGCCCATGTACAGAAGCCTGCTGTGTGTCTCATACCTTTGTTAAAAAAAAACAACAAAGGTTTGGTGATATGTATTTCATAATGATGAAAGATAAGCCCAGGTGTAACAAAGCAAAAAAATTGAAAATGATAGCGATGATGATTGGGTCTAGGATTTTGACAAGGATAAGGACATCAATACCAACCATACCTTTGAAAGTCAGAAATATGGACTGGATAAATGGTTGGAAGAAAAAAAGTTTTTGTCCCACCACCTGAACAATTAAAAGAAACAAAGGTTGTGTGATATGTCTTTCATAATGACAAATGACAAGCCAAGGCAAAAGAAGAAGTTTTTGTCCCACCACCTGAACAGTTAAAAAAAAAGGTGGTCGTCAATGCCTTCCATACCTTGTAAAATCCAAACCCTGGACTAGATAAATCATTGGAAGAAAAAGAAGTTTTTGTCCCACCTCCTGAACAATTGATAATACAGCTAATCATGCTATCCCCAGGACAACACCTAAGAAAACATTCCCTAAACAAATTCCTAAAGCATGGTGGACAAATGAGTGCCTAAATAAATGGAAGATAAAAAAGGCAGCTAGGACAGAATTCATAAAAAAACCAACACCTACTACATATTTAAAAAAATTACAAGCAGAATCTAATCTAAAAAGGACTATAATATATTATAAATATAAATACTGTAATAATTTTGCAAATAATCTCTCCATAGAAACGCATTATACAATTATAAATAAAGTCATATGCCACATATGTGTGAAAAAGACTTCTCACAACCCATTCCTGTATGATCTTTTACATAATAATACACATTATGACAACGATATTGAAAAGGCTAACCTATTTGCAACTCTTTTTGTTAATAAGCTAACATCAAACAATCAAAGCAATCTGTCCACAATTCCTATGAACCCTAGTTACCAACCACGCCCAGGATCCGAGTACATAACTAATCCATTTTCAATCCAGGAATTGAATAATACAATACATCATATTAGGTCCAAAACTAGCAGCAGCTATGACAATATACACCCTACATGGATAAAGAATCTCACACCTTCATACAAACAAGAACTGCTAAATTGTTATAATCACGCTTGGGCATCCTCTAGGTTCCCCAATATATGGAAATGTTCGTCCCTTCTACCAATCCTAAAGAAAAATAAACCAAAAGATAACCCTGAGTCTTATAGGCCCATAATGATTACACCTGTGATGGGGAAAATAATGGAGAAAATGATTTATCACAGACTTCTCTGGTTTGTTGAGAGAAATAACATGATCCCACACACTCAAACTGGATTCAGGAAATACCACTCCTCAACAGATGCTTTCATTTTGCTAACAAATGCAATAAATGAATCTTTCTCAAAAAATAATATCCTAGTGGCAGCTTTCCTTGATTTTGAAGGAGCATATGACAATGTGAACTACCAAATCCTTTTAAATAAACTTGCAAACCTTGGAGTACCTCCCAAGCTAGTATCCTTTATTAAATCCTTCATAGAAGTGCGAAGTTTCATTGTTTGTGTTGGTTCAGCCTCTTCACCCCAAAAGACAATATCCAAAGGCCTACCTCAGGGAGCAGTCCTCAGTTGCCTCCTATTTGCCCTATATCTCTGGGACATGAACCTACCCCATACGAATCTACAATATGCTGATGATCTGGTGCTATGGTCATCTGGCAACACCTTTCAGATAGCACAGTCAAATCTGCAAAAGTCACTTTTCCAGTTTGAAAAATTCTCTCAAAATTCAGATTTACCCATTGCACCCACCAAGTCAAAAATAATCCAATTTCACAGGAAGCGAAACCATGTTAATGCAAAACTAACTCTAAATAAAACAACTATTCCAGAAGATAATAATATTAATTACCTAGGTCTCATGCTTGACCAAAAACTTAATTTCCACCTCCACATTTCAAACACAATAAAAAAATGTTATAGAAAAGCAAATATACTAAAAAGACTTCTTTCCACACCCTGGGGTTGTAAGGAGAAAACCTTACTCCAGTTTTATAAATCACATATAAGACCCCATATTGACTATGGGCTCATTGTCTATGGTGCATGTGCAAAGACACAGATGCAAAAAATTGAAACAACACAAAATGATATAATACGTCTCATATTTGGTCTTAGGAAACCCACAAGCACCAAGTTTCTGCTTATGGAGAGTGGATTAACAACAATAAGGGAGAGACGTAGCTTTCTCTTGATAAAATATCTTACAAAAATTGAATCAAATAGCTCACACACATTACATAATTGGTTAAGAAATCCAGCCATGTATAGAGGTATTGCAGATGAGTATGCCAATATTCAAAAGAAGTTCCCTGTACCAGCAAAGTCTATTGCACCTACTTTCCCCCAATCCCCTCCATGGAATTGGTCATTTCCCATAATAAATACTGAATTTTCAAAATGGAATAAAGATTTAACCCCCATTGCTTTTGTTCAGAAAAAATTTGCAGAACTTAATACAATTACCTATAAAAATCACTTCCAAATATTTGTTGATGGGTCAAAAATGAATGAGAAGGTTGCAAGTGGTGTTTTCCTTCCTCACCTGAAAATTGCAATGGGCGAGAGATTATTTAATAATTTATCTATAATGTCTGTTGAGTTAAATGCCATAATCATGGCATTAGAAAACCTGAAGCAAAACCAATCTTTGATTGAAAATTCGAATAATATTATCATCTATTCTGACTCTTTATCAAGCCTTGAGTTGCTGGCCTGAGCTCCTCAATATAAGTAGGACATTGACACTTATCATTGTCACAGTATTATTGATAATCTTGCTTCATGTGGCATAAAAACGTACTTTCAGTACATTCCTAGCCACTCTGGCATAAGTGGTAATCATCAGGTTGATGAAATAGCAAAAAATGCTATAAATATTCACCAGCCAAGTGGGAGACCAATCCCAATTAGAGATATTTACCGATGGAGGCTATCAGATATTAATTTTAATAAGATTAATCCTATCTTTTCCTCCTTTCCCAATACGTATCCTTCTAAAATTTATCATAGAATTCGTTCTGGAACAAATGGACTAAATTTCCTTGCATTCTCGTATAAGCTCTCTAATTCAAGTGGTTCAATTCTCCTGTCCCCTCTTTGCAGGCATTGTAATATGAATAATGAAACAATTGACCATTGCCTATTTGAATGTAATATGCTGACGTCTGCACAACATACCTTGCTTTCTAAACTGTTAAAATACTTCAAACACCACAAATTCCCACTATCAGCCAAGAGCCTAGCCAACTATACCTGCACACAGAGTATAGAAATCGACATCTATCATCTTATATTTGAACTCCTAGAGTCGAAAGATCTGCTGAAAGATATCTGAATATATCTAATAAATATGAGGCAATCAAGCCAGTAGCTCTGTAGCCCACAGAGTGAAGCAAAAGGAAAAGGGCTAAATAGTGTTACTGAAAAGCCCGCCTGCTGTTAAATAGAAGAAGAAGAAGAATTGAAAGAAACAATGGTTTGGCGATATGCCTTTCATAATGACAAAAGACAAGCACAGGCAAAAGCTAAAGGTCAAATGAAAAAAAAATGTAATTTTAAAAAGGCACCACTTCTAATTTAAGGTCCATTTGGATGTCATGACAACAAGAAAAGGCTCAAATTGTCTATGTTTAGAAGACAAGCAACAGTAGACTATATATCGAAATAAAAAAATGCTCAAACGTTGAAATTCTTACTATATATGACCACCATGTTTTTACTACTCAGGTTATCATTTTTTTCCATTGTTATCTGCATATTTATATCATTTAGGCTAAATAATATTTATCCATTGATTAGTCAGACAAAACTGGATTTCTTTGGGTATAGACCAGTGGTTCCCAACTTATTTTGGACCATTCCCAATCTAGGTATTTGCCCCTTGTGATTTTAGATTTTGTTGTTCATAATTTTATGAATATTCACCTGAAGGGAGCTTAAAAGATGATTAACTTGGTATCTTTTTTTGGTTTGTCCTCTAGGCATATTTTAAACTAATGAAAAATATTGTCTAAATACAACATCTTTTATACAATGTATGATGTCATTACAACACCATTATGTATCTTTTTGGCTCTTTAAACGCATGTGAATGTGACATTATTCCTATGAGCAATGGTTTTTTTTTCAAAATTAAGGCTCTAAAATAGAGTCAGCCAAAGGATTACATCCTGCCAATGACCCACCAGAATATTGCCATGTCCCACCAGTGGGGCCTGCACCCAATTTTGGGAATCATGGGTCTAGACAGGAGGTAACCATTATAAAACAAATCAAAAGATAAAGCCAAACCATCAAATATGAGACAATTAGGTGAGTGGAGTGCATTGTCTGGGTAACAACTATTATATTGAGATGTAGCATAAAATAAGTAATATAGTGATAATGCTTTCATTTTATTAAGATTCTTCCCTTATGAGAACTGGTAAATATGCAGTTTTCAGCTAGGATGAAAGTGAATACATCTTTGATGCCTTCTTTTATAATTCAATAATCACCTCTGGGGAAAATTACATTTTGAGGCCCTTAAGAGGCACAAAATAACATATAGTAACCAAAAGTTTAAAAATATGTTCCTAAAAAATGGCTTGTGAGAAATAATTGCCATTTGTAGCTGATTCAGGAATGGTAATTTATTATTTTCATTAGTCTTAATAATAAAATGTTATTATGAAAACAATTTGAAAAATTTTTCAAACAACCAGAAACCTGTAAAAAATAACATCAATTTTACTGCAATGTTATTTTTTTACTAAAATTGCCATTTGTAGCTGATTTGGGAATGGTAATTTATTGTTTTCATTAGTCCTAACAATAAAATGTTATTATGAAAACAATTTGAATTTTTTTTTAAACAATCAGAAAACCCTAAAAAATTGTTGTGAAGTGTTATTTGTGTTATTTGGGAGTTGTAGTCTTAGATGCCTTTATTCTCCCTTTATAGGGGAGATAAACTCTGGTCCTAAGGTAAATTAACTTTTGTACCGTGCCCTAGGCTATGATCGAACTAATGAGGCGTACCGACTGGGTATGTTCGAGAGGCTAAAAATAGATCGTAGAGAGTTTGT